>NC_045996.1:10186871-10467433 GCF_010909765.2 Amblyraja radiata
AACACTGCGTCCACAACTCCGCCCTTCAGGTGAACAGGAAGGTTGTTGTCTGCCTGAGATTGGAAAACAAAGAAGAGGCCAGAGTGAGCAACAGCGGAAATTGGAGGAACAGCACTTCATATTCCGTCTGGGGACCTTGCGTCCTTATGGCATTAACATTGAATTCTCCCAATTTTGCTAGCCCTTGCTGTCTCCTCCCCTTCCTTAACCCTCTAGCTGTCTCCCACCCTCCCATCCGCCCGCCCTCGGGCTCCTCCCCCTCCCCTTTTCCTTCTTTCTCCCACCCCCCATCAGTCTGAAGAAGGGTTTCGGCCCGAAACGTCGCCTATTTCCTTCGCTCCATAGATGCTGCTGCACCCGCTGAGTTTCCCCAGCAATTTTGTGTACCTAAGAGGTAAGCACTAGCCTTCTCTGAAAGTTACTCCCTGTATATTTGCAAACACAAGAATAAGATGAGGAAAAACTTTTTCACACAGAGAGTGGTGAGTCTGTGGAATTCTCTGCCTCAGTGGAGGCCGGTTCTCTGGATACTTTCAAGAGAGAACTAGATAGGGCTCTTAAACATAGGAGAATCAGGGGTATGGGGAGAAGGCAGGAACAATAGACAATAGGTGCAGGAGTAGGCCATTCGGCCCTTCGAGCCAGCACTACCGTTCAATGTGATCATGGCTGATCATCCCCAATCAGTACCCCGTTCCTGCCTTCTCCCCATATCCCCTGATTCCGCTATCTTTAAGAGCCCTATCTAGCTCCCACACTCCCGATATGTACAGGTTTGTAGGTTAATTTGTAGGTTAATAGGCAATGACGTATGCTGTATGTACAGGCGAATATTCTCTTGCGTATGTTTGGTGCGTGTACAGATGTGGTGAAGATGTCGCTGTTTAGAGCATACTGCACACCACTCTATACTGCACACCAGTGGTCGAACTACTGAAAGACAAGTTTGCAGAGACCAAAGGTGGTCTATAATGATGCCATGAGAACACTGCTAAGGAAACCTAGATGGTGTTGTGCTAGTAATATGTTTGTGGCTGCAGGAGTCAGTACATTAGAAGCTATCCTAAGAAATCATATGTATAAATTCATTTGCAGGATAAATGACTCTAAAAATGTAATCATCATGGCTTTGTCAAACATAAGGTTTAGCACTACACGCTACGAATCCCAGTTGTGGAAACACTGGTATCGTTGTCTCGTTGTAGGACACTAATCTTTCTTTTTTTATTCTGGTATTTAAATCATGTATTGTGTTTTTTATAATATATAATTTATGTTGCTTTTATAAGTGATAGAAACATAGACATTGAAATTGGGTGCAGGAGTAGGCCATTCAGCCCTTCGAGCCTGCACCGCCATTCAATATGATCATGGCTGATCATCCAACTCAGTATCCCGTACCTGCCTTCTCTCCATACCCTCTGATCCCCTTAGCCACAAGGGCCACATCTAACTCCCTCTTAAATATAGCCAATGAACTGGCCTCGACTACCCTCTGTGGCAGAGAGTTCCAGAGATTCACCACTCTCTGTGTGAAAAATGTTCTTCTCATCTCGGTTTTAAAGGATTTCCCCCTTATCCTTAAGCTGTGACCCCTTGTCCTGGACTTCCCCAACATCGGGAGCAATCTTCCTGCATCTAGCCTGTCCAACCCCTTAAGAATTTTGTAAGTTTCTATAAGATCCCCTCTCAATCTCCTAAATTCTAGAGAGTATAAACCAAGTCTATCCAGTCTTTCTTCATAAGACAGCCCTGACATCCCAGGAATCAGTCTGGTGAACCTTCTCTGTACTCCCTCCATGGCAATAATGTCCTTCCTCAGATTTGGAGACCAAAACTGTACGCAATACTCCAGGTGTGGTCTCACCAAGACCCTGTACAACTGCAGTAGAACCTACCTGCTCCTATACTCAAATCCTTTTGCTATGAAAGCTAACATACCATTCGCTTTCTTCACTGCCTGCTGCACCTAAGATATACTAAGATTTTATATGTAGATTTTTAATGGTGTTTTTATATGTAATGTTTTTTATGTAATGTTGTCCCTTGTCTGGACCTTGTATCCAAAATAAAGTTTATTAAATATTATTATTAATTGGCTTGGTATACGTATAAATTGCCGCGCACTTGGTAGGCCGAAGGTCCTGTTTCCTCGCTGTATCTCTAAATTAAAATAAACAAATCTAAATCCCCCCAACCTGAAACAAGTCTATTCCAAATGTATTCAACGAGGAAGGGTCCCGACCCGAAACGTCACCTATCCATATCTCCAGGGACACTGCCTGGCCCTGATGAGTTACTCCAACTCTTAGAGTATTTCCTTTGTAAACCAGTATGTTTCCATAACGCAGAATAATTCACAGTGGTAAGTCCTTCTGTTCAACTTGAAAAAAGTGAACCCATGAGTGATTAAGAAGGAACTGCAGATGCTGGAAAATCGAAGGTACACAAAAATGCTGGAGAAACTCAGCGAGTGCAGCAGCATCTATGGAGCGAAGGAAATTGGCAAAGTTTTGGGCCGAAACCCTTCTTCAGACCCATGAGTGATATTGGCATTTTAGTCTGAAGAAGGGTCTCGACCCAAACCATTTAAGAATAAGGGGTAAGCCATTTGGAACGGAGATGGGGAAACACTTTTTCTCATAGAGAGTGGTGAGTCTGTGGAATTTTCTGCCTCAGAGGGCAGTGGAGGCCGGTTCTCTGGATGCTTTCAAGAGAGAGCTAGATAGGGCTCTTAAAAATAGTGGAGTCCGGGGATATGGGGAGAAGGCAGGAACGGGGTACTGATTGGGGATGATCAGCCATGATCACATTGAATGGCGGTGCTGGCTCCAAGGGCCAAATGGCCTACTCCTGCACCTAATGTCTATTGTCTATCACCCATTCCTTCTCTCCAGAGATGCTGCCTGTCCCGCTGAGTTACTCCAACATTTTGTGTCTCTCTTCAGTGTAAACCAGCATCTGCAGCTCCTTCCTACACATTATAAAAATCAAGTTGGCGTCACCCAGTTCACGACATGAATGAATTATGTTTCTCCCATTTCACACAAGTGACAAATATTCCGTCACCTCGCTGGTACCTGAAAGACTTTCTGATGCTCCAAGACTCTGTTCTTTAACTGGCTTCTGCCGGAGGTTGAGAAGGATCGGGAGGCCAGGCGGTGCAGAGTCTGTGGGGAGGAGAGAGTTGCAGAGAGTTATAGACGCAGCCTGGCCCATCACACCACCCCTCCCCAGTGTTCCTTGGAGCCTAGGAGGATGAGAGGTGACCACTACAGAGGGGAATACAATCACGAGGGGGATGAATGAGGCACAGAGTCTTTTACCCAGAGTAGGGGAATCGAGAACCAGAGGACATAATGCTTGTGTAGAGGTGATCGGTGTAGACTCGGTGGGCCGAAGGACCTGTTTCCACGCTGTATCTCTAAACTAAACTAAATTGGGTAATTGAGAATAGCACAAATCTCTCTCTCCCTTCCCTTCTCACCCCTTCTCACCCTCTCTCTCTCCCCCTCTCCCCCTCTCCCTCCCCCTCTCCCCCTCCTCTTCCTCTCCCTCTCTCCATTCCTCTCTCTCCCCCCCACCTCCCTCCCCTCTCCATTCCTCTCTACCCTCTCTCTCTCTCTCTCTCTCTCTCTCTCTCCCTCCCTCTCTCCCTCCCTCCCTTTCTCCCTCTCCCCCTCCCCTCTTCCTCTCCCTCTCTCCCTTTGTCTCCCCCCCCCCTCTCTCTCTCTCTCTCTCTCTCTCTCCCCCCCCTCTCAATTCCTCTCTCTCCCCACATCCCTTCCTCCCTCCATCTCCCCCTCTCTCTCCCTCTCTCTGTGCCTGAATCCTGACCCTTCTCCCACTCAAGGGCAACTGACTGAAACATGACAGACGCGCAGACAAACCACTGGAGACGCGAATCTCGGACGAGTGGCCACTCACCCAGTGGTGAAGGGGAGATCGCACTCGCGGGGAAAGCGTTTAAACATTTAACGTGTTGTTATTTTTTTTGTAATTACGCCCGAGGTGGAAGGCTGGAAACAACTGGAGACCTTGCTGATGAAGGTGGAGGATGTCAGGGAACCGCAAGAAGTAAAAAAAGTATAGACACACGCAGGCGTCAGTTTTAACATTAGCAAAAGTTATGCAAACTTTCAAAAAAAGTGAGTTTCTCAATTGGAGTGGAAGAGCCGAGCGAGGGAGGAGGTGGGGAGGGGAGGGGAAAGGTTTTACCAGGAGGGACTTCATGTTGCTTCACGTTGTTGCTCCGTCCTGGACTGGTTTGTTGGCCAAGGGCACTCAGTCCCTGAGCTCCTGGAATAGTTGTCTGTCTGCCAGCAGGCAGCTGGTCCCGTTACTCTGGATATAGCTCTGACTTCACGCACAGCGCTCCTCTCTAAACCTTGCACGCCCACTTGTCATGGACATATTAATGCTGGAGTAACTCAACGGGACAGGGAGCAGCTCTGGAGAGAGGAACGGGTGACATTTCTAGCTGAGATCCTTCTTCAGACTGAGAGTCAATAGACAATAGGTGCAGGAGGAGGCCATTTGGCCCATCGAGCCAGCACCGCCATTCAATATGATAATAATAATAATAATGGATGGGATTTATATAGCGCCTTTCTAATACTCAAGGCGCTTTACATCGCATTATTCATTCACTCCTCAGTCACACTCGGTGGTGGTAAGCTACTTCTGTAGCCACAGCTGCCCTGGGGCAGACTGACGGAAGCGTGGCTGCCAATCTGCGCCTACGGCCCCTCCGACCACCACCAATCGCTCACACACATTCACAGGTGGGTGAAGTGTCTTGCCCAAGGACACAACGACAGTATGCACTCCAAGCGGGATTCGAACCGGCCACCTTCCGGTTGCCAGCCGAACACTTAGCCCATTGTGCCCTCTGTCGTCCCAAAATCATGGCTGATCATCCCCAATCAGTACCCCGTTCCTGCCTTCTCCCCATATCCCCTGACTCCGCTACCTTTAAGAGCCCTATCTAGCTCTCTCTCGAAAGTATCCAGAGAACCTGCTTCCACCGCCCTCTGAGGCAGAGAATTCCACGCACATCTCCAGCCGATACCAAATGTAATTCACCCAGTCTATTACCTTGCTGCCACTTGATCTGCATACAGTGATATTATGTATTTTTGTTCTAATGCCTCAGAAAAGTCATTCATCATGTGAGATGCAATCATACAGCACAGAACAGGTCCTTCATTAAAGGTCCTTCATTAGCTCTTGGAGCTGAATTAGGCCATTCAGCCCATCAAGTCTACTCTGCCATTCAATCATGGCTGATCTATCATGTTGAGAAATGTCCACGAGAGCCCCGAGTACCGACGAGTGGCCATTACCGTAAATCACTGAGCTCGAATCAGGGGAAACTCGGGAGAACTCTTGAATTAGCTCGCACAGTGGGACAGCCCCTTAACTCAGCGGGCCAGGTGGCATCTCTGGAGAAAAGGGGAAAGGTGATGTTTGTGGGTCGGGACCGGAAGAAGGATCTGGCTGCCTGACCCGCTGAGTTACTCCAGCATTTTGTGTGTGTGACTCTAAACTTGTAATGAATGTGACAAAGTTACAGCGATAACAAGTGGGGAAAATAAGTCTCATAAACGCTGCACAGATCTGGGTGTTTGAGGAACAATATCATGTAAATGAAATGGGAATTTAGCAAACAGTGCGAATTAAAAAAAAATATCTGAGTGGGTTTGAGAGGTATCTGAGTATCTTAAACTGGAATTAGTTCCTTCTAGCTTTCATCTTTTTAAGTCAGAAACAGGCAGAGTGGTCCAATGGTGGAGTTTCTGCCTTACAGCGCCAGAGACCCGAGTTCCATCCTGACTGTGGGTGTTGTCTGTATGGTGTTTGCACGTTCTCCCTGTGACCGTGTGGGTTTCCTCCAGGTGCCCCGGTTTTCTCCCACACTCCAAAGACATCTTCTTCTCCTTTTATGTGGCGTGCACAGCCTAAAGTTGTTGGACAACTTGTTCTTCCCCCTGTCGATTCCCCTCGTGATTTCCTACCCCTCTATAAGATCACCCCTCAGCCTCCTGTGCTCCAAGGAATAGAGTCCAAGCCTGCCCCAACCTCTCCCTGTAGCTCAGGCCCTCGAGTCCTGATCCGCAAAAAAAATCAGTCCCAATCTATGATCTTCCGTTTGTGCACGTCGAGTTGATTGCATTCGTCGAAACAAGGCGGACCACGTGAAGGTTGCAATCTCCCACCCCTCCAAAGACATGCAGCTTTGTAAGTTAATTAGCTTCTGCAAATTGTCCCTAGTGTAATGTACAGGATTGCAACCTTGTTGTGGTCGGGCAGCTTGTGTGTCTCAGTGACCCCTAGAGCGATGCCAGCGGGAGATTCGCCTCCTGTTAGGGTCCCCCATGCTGGACAGGTCGCAGGGTAGAGGCGAGTCGAAGAGAAATCCACTGGTCCTCCAGGTTGCAGGTTGAGCACAGGGCTAACAACCCTGTCTCGTAAAACAAACATGTTACGGAAACAGCAACTGAAGGGACCAACACTACTGGGCCAGATGGACTCCCAGGGCTATCGACAGATGCTAGGATGAATGTACCAGGCAGCATCCCAGGAATAGCCCTGCACTGGACACCGGAAGGGAAAAGGAAAAGAGGGAGAGCCAAAACCTCCTGGCGTCGAACTGTGGAGGAGGAAATGAAAACAATGGACCTGACCTGGGGTAGTGTCCAGAAGCTGGCCCGGAACACACAGGAGTGGAGGACCTTCGTTGCTACCCTACATGCCAGGAGGCTGAATAGGCAGTAGGTATGTAAGTAAGTAATGTACAAGGGGATCGCTGGTCGGCACGGACTCAGTGGGCCGAATGGCCTGTTTCCCATGGTGTATCTCTGACTTAAACTAAACAAAGATTCAAGCAAAGTTCCTCCATCATGTTAACCATTAACATTATGTTTGCGTTTGGATAAGGAAAAGGTAAATAGATTGGGACTGATTTTTTTGGTGATCAGGACTCGAGGGCCTGAGCTACAGGGAGAGGTTGGGCAGGCTTGGACTCTACTCCTTGGAGCACAGGAGGTTGAGGGATGATCTTATAGAGGGGAATCGATAGGGGGAATGCATCAAGTCTTTTAACTAGAGTAGGACAATTAAGTTCCAGAGGACATAGATTTAAAGTTTGAGGAGAAAGATTCAGAATTTTCACTCAGAGGGTGGTGGGTGTATGGAATGAGCTGCCAGGGGAGGTATGTTTAAGAAAGAACTGCAGATGCTGGAAAAATCGAAAAATAGTTTACACCCCAGCGGTATGAACATTGACTTCTCCAATTTCAGGTAGTCCCTGCTTTCTCCCTCTTTCCCCTCCCCTTCCCAGCTCTCCCACAGCCCACTGTCTCTGCCTCTTCCTTTCTTCTCTCCCCCCCCCCCCCCCCCCCCCACACCGCCAAAATCAGTCTGAAGAAGGGTCTCGACCCGAAATGTAGCCAATTCCTTCGCTCCGTAGATGCTGCCTCACCCACTGAGTTTCTCCAGCAATTTTGTCTACCTGCCAGAGGAGGTAGTTCAGGCATATATGATAACAACATTTAAATGACACCTGGACAGGTACATCGATCGGAAACCATTAATAAATGGATACAGACCAAATGTGGACAAATGGGACTAGCTTAGATTGGGATCTTGGTCGGCATAGACAGGTCGAACTTGTTTCTGCATTTAGTTTAGTTTAGTTCAATATCGTTACGTGTACTGAGTCTGAGGTACAGTGAAAAGCTGTTTGTTGCGTGCTATCCAGTCAGGGAAGGACTATACATGATTACAATCAAGCCGTCCACAGATACGTGATCAGGGGAATAACGTTTAATGCAAGGTAAAGTCTGATTAAAGATAATTCCAAGATCTCCAATGAGGTTAATGGGAGGTCAGGACAACTCGCTGCTGTATGAAACCTCTGTCCCACTTTGGCGACCTAGTTCACGACCTCTGCCGAGTTTGCCCTTGACTCATACTCGCAGCATGGTCGTCACGAGGTCGTAGGAGGTCGTAGCAGGTCGTGATGCTGGTCGTAGGTACTCGTGGCATCAAGTAGGTCGGGGCGTTTTTTCAACACGATGAAAAATGTCCACGAGTAAAAAAGGTTGTGAATTAGGTCGTGAAAGTGTGACAGGGCCTTGAGTCTATGACTCGAATAGTCCATATCATTTAACTGAATGAAGTGGGGTGGGAGATTGCAACCTTCACGTGGTACACCCTGTTTCAACTAATGCAATCAACTTGGCATGCACAATCAAATAAGATCAAATAGAACAAGTTGCCCTAAAACTTTAGGCTGTGCACGCCATACACAAGAAGACGAAGAACTGAATGAAGCACTTTGTTAGAAAAAATCCCACTTTTATCAAGAGCCTTTCAATCATGTGTGATCTTCATAAAGACTTTTTAAAATAAATGTCTTAGATTGGAAAAACTGCAGATACCTAAAATCTAAAATAAAAAAAATAGAAAACACTTGAAGATCCTGTTCCATAAACTAAACGAAAAAACTAAACTCAGTGGCCTCTCTGGAGAACATGGATCGGTGATGTTTCAGGTGGGGACCCTTCTTCAGAAGCAATGCCAGTTCAATGTGAGGCTGGAGAACGCAGATTGCTCTCTCTTGAAACCAAGGAACATTTCAGAAACACTCAGAGGGAGACACGAGTCAGGTAACAGAGTAGAGATGTCAACAAACTAAGTTTAATTTTGCTCGGTTTAATTTCCCCCTCGTAAGGTTGCCCATCAACATCAAAGGTTTGTCGCATTTTCCTGATACAAAGTGTAAGGCATGCATCACTTCATATTTAGCCATCGGTATTATAACATGTTATAAACAAGTTCAAACCAGAACATTCATATCAGGCTGAAGCAAGTCAATATTGGCATTTCATCTGTGCTTTTTAAATTATAGAAACAATTATGCTGGTTACTTAACTGACATATAACCAAGACAATGACCTCACACCATTTTAGTATAAAATGTTACGGGACTAAACTTGAAGAAGGAGTTTGACGTAGCTATCAATTTGGTTTGCCCATCACTCAACCCGTTCTTGTATTCCCAATGTTAATGCAGAAATAAACGAGGAACTGCAGGTGCTGGTTTACCGAGGAAAGGCACAAAGTGCTGGAGTAAGTCAGCATCCCTGGAGAACGTGGATAGGTGACATTTTGACTAGGGACACAGCCAGCATAATCAGAGACACACACCACCCTGGCCACACACACTCATTTCACCACTGCCATTGGGAAGAAGGTACAGGAGCCTGAAAACTGTTAAGTCCAGGTTCAGGAACAGCATCTTCCCTACAGCCATTCGGCTAATAAACACTACAACCTCAAATAAGCTCTGAACTACATAGACTATTAGTGTTATTATTGCACTGGAATTGTTTGATTTTTGTGTGTATGTATGTGTGCGTGTATATATATATATATATGATCTATATATTTAAGAAGTGTAAGAAAGAACTGCAAATGCTAGTTTAAATCGAAGGTAGACACAAAATGCTGGAGTAACTCAGCGGGACAGGCAGCATCTCTGGAGAGAAGGAATGGGTGGCATTTCGGGTCGAGACCCTTCTTCAGACAGTCCAGCATTTTGTGTCTACCTTATATGATCTATATATATATATATATATATGTGTATTTGTGAGTATGTGTGTATATATGCACACACTGAACTTTTTTTCTCTCTTGTTTTATCATATTATTCACAGTGTACTATGTTTACATATTCTGTTGTGCTGCCACAAGTAAGAATTTCATTGTTCTATTTGGGACACATGACAATAAAACACTCTTGACCCTCTTGAAGTGACGTTTCGAGTCAGCACTTAGTCTGAAGAAGTGTCCCGGCTTGAAACGTCACCCATCCATGTTCTCCGGGGATGCTGCCTGACCCTCTGAGACGCTGCAGAAGGTACAGGAGCTTGAAAACTGTAACATCCAGGTTCAGGAGCAGCTTCCTGCCAACGACCATCAGGCTAATGAACCCCTACAACCTCCAATTAAACGGCAAACGGCCTTGATCCCACTAGGGGACTTGGAGGCCATTGTTCTTGGCTTAGCACGATATTCTTTTTTTTAAATATATCAAACTTCCTTTTGTTGTTACTATGGTGCCTACTGAAGAATTCAGAGTAACTCTCTGTTGGATTTCATTGTTCCTTGTCGGTATCAAACACCCTTGGCTCTCTGTTTAAGAAGGAACTGCAGATGCTGGAAAATCGAAGGTACACAAAAATGCTGGAGAAACTCAGCGGGTGCAGCAGCATCTATGGAGCCAAGGAAATAGGCAACGTTTCGGGCCGAAACGTTGCCTATTTCCTTCGCTCCATAGATGCTGCTGCACCCGCTGAGTTTCTCCAGCATTTTTGTGTACCATTGGCTCTCTCTTGCCTCTTTGAGTTTCTCCAGCATTTTGTGCATGCTCATTTTTTTTGATCTGCCACTGCAGTAACACTGAGATACCTGCAGATGGCAGCAGCTGTCGTTGAGATTGAAGCCCATTGAAAACCAAAACTGATGGAAATAGACTTTAGGAATGACCAACTTCAACGTGTACATTCTCTTTTGAAAACCCACTGGTTTATATCTGCCAACCGGCCCCTCGTTTGTTTTAGGCGTGCACTCCTTTGTCATAAGTACAGTGACGATATGTAAGCCTAGTAGAGACACAAAACGCTGGGTTAACTCAGCGGGACAGGCAGCATCGCTGGAGAGAAGGGATGGGTGACGTTTCGGGTCGAGACCCTTCTTCAGACAGAGGGTCAGGGGAGAGGGAAACGAGATATGACCCTCAGTCTGAAGAAGGGTCTCGACCCGAAACGTCACCCATTCCTTCTGTCATAGAAACATAGAAAATAGGTGCAGGAGTAGGCCATTCGGCCCTTCGAGCCTGCACCGCCATTCGATATGATCATGGCTGATCATCCAACTCAGTATCCCATCCCTGCCTTCTCTTCATACCCCCTGATCCCTTTAGCCACAAGGGCCACATCTAACTCCCTCTTAAATCTAGCCAATGAACTGGCCTCAACTACCTTCTGTGGCAGAGAATTCCACAGATTCACCACTCTCTGTGTGAAAAATGATTTTCTTATCTCGGTCCTAAAAGACTTCCCTCTTATTCTTAAACTGTGACCCCTTGTTCTGGACTTCCCCAACATCGGGAACAATCTTCCTGCATCTAGCCTGTCCAACCCTTTAAGAATTTTGTACGTTTCTATAAGATTCCCGCTCAATCTTCTGTCCAGAGATGCTGCCTGTCCCGCTGAGTTACTCCAGCATTTTGTATCTATCTTCGGTGTAAACCAGCATCTGCAGTTCCCACCTACATTTAGAACCCCAATATTGCCTCTGCAGGTCCTTAATAATACGACTCCGAGTCAAGTTGAGTTGGTCATTTTGATAACAATAAGCTATAGGTTTACATGGAATAAAGGCTTACATGGTTGCATTGGGATCTTGGGACAACAATATTCGGCTATGAATGAGCCCTCATTGAGTTCCCTGGGAAGGTATTAGAACTGATCCCACCTTAAGGTTAACTCTGAGGTTCACAGCAGAACTAAACAGGACAGGATTAGTACGGGTGTCAGGGGTTATGGGGCGAAGGCAGGAGAATGGGGGTTGAGAGGGAAAGATAGATCGGCCATGATTGAATGGCGGGGCAGACTTGATGGGCCGAATGGCCTAATTCTGCTCCTAGGACATGAAAGAGTGAGCCAGTGAGGCCTGACAGAAGCGATGGAAAGAGAATCAATTATCAAATAAAATGTGAGTCGGTCGTTTGCACTGGGAATCCGAGGGTTCTGGGCACAAACGCACAGTGAATCCGAGGGTTCTGGGCGCAACCACACGGTGAATCCGAGGGTTACGGGCACAACCACACTGTGAATCCGAGGGTTCTGCGCACAACCACACTGTGAATCCGAGGGTTCTGCGCACAACCACACTGTGAATCCGAGGGTTCCGGGCACAACCACACGGTGAATCCGAGGGTTCTGGGCGCAACCACACGGTGAATCCGAGGGTTCTGCGCACAACCACACTGTGAATCCGAGGGTTCCGGGCACAACCACACGGTGAATCCGAGGGTTCCGGACACAACCACACAGGAGAGAATGAGCCAACCAACTATTAGAATCAAAATGGAGGGAGAATCATCTGGTATGAAGGGGGGGGGGGGGGAGGGGATTCTATGGGCAAACTCCCTCTAAGTTTGGGTTAGCTTCAGTGTAACTCATCAGAGCTACAGGTCACGACTGAGTGAAGGCAGGCAGTGGAGGAGGTGGCGTGGGTCTGGGGTTTGCGGGCAGCAGAGAGGGGCAAACACCGACATGCACCGTCTACAAATGCACCGTCTCCGCTGGCGGGGGGGGGGAGTAGAGCGGACCCCCAAGCTTGGGCTGAGGGGAGGGGGTGGAGGAGGAAGAGGGGGGAGGTAATGGCAACTAGTACAGGGTGGGGCGGGAGGAACAAGTAAAGCCAGTTACACGCTCACACCGGTCGCATGCAGATCTCAGGCCAGGCCCGGCCAGGGTGGGGGGGGGGGGGTCCTGCGTGAGTGGGCCGGGGCTCAGGACCCTGATGGGTTCACAGAGCGGATTTCCATCCCCCGCGGAAACCACCAGGTGACCATAGCAACAGTGAGGCCATCACCCAACAACCACTCAAAGAGCCAGCATCCCTCTCCTTCTTTGGTAAGAAACATAGAAACATAGATAATAGGTGCATCCCATCCCTTCGAGAAAGCACCGCCATTCAATATGATCATAGCTGATCATCCACAATCAGTACCCCGTTCCTGCTTTGTCCACATAATCCCTTGTTCCCGTTAGCCCTAAGAGCCAAATCTAACTCTCTCTTGAATACATCCAGTGAATTGGCCTCCATTGCCTTCTGTGGCAGAGAATTCCACAGATTCACAACTCTCTGGGTGTTAGAGACTGCCTTCTCTCACGAAAGACCCACCGACATCTTACAAGGATTCCATCCCGTTGTATGGAAGTGGGTCAGGGTTGGAGGGGGTTATCTGATGTGTAAGACTCATATGTGGATGTGGAGAGGATGTTTCCGCTCGTGGGAGAGTCTAGGACTAGAGGTCACGGCCTCAGAATTAAAGGACGTTCATTTAGGAAGGAGATGGGGAGGAATCTCTTTGGAGGGTGGTGAATCTGCGGGATTCTTTCCCATGGAAGGTTGTGTTGGCCAAAGTCAGTGGATATTTTTAAGGCAGAGATGGATAGATTCTTGATTAGGGTTTATGGGGAGAAGGCAGGAGAGTGGGGTTAGGAGGAAGAGATAGATCAGTCATGGTTGAATGGCAGAGCAGACTTGAGGGGCCGAATGGCCTAATTCTGTTCCCGTCCCTTACGGCCTACACCCCATCACCTTTTATCTATTAGTTCAGTGTTCTAATAGATTGATTGAATTGATACGAGGGCACAGCACAGGCCCTTTGGCCCATAAGTCCATGCTGACCATCGATCACCCGTTCACACTAGATCCATGCTATCCCACTTTCTCATCCACATACTACACACCAGGGGGCACTTTACAGAGGGCCGATTAACCGACAAACCTGGGTTGCGGGGGGAGACCGGAGCACCCGGAGGATACCCACGCGGTCACAGGGAGAACGGGAAAACTCCACACAGACAGCGCCCGAGGTCAGGATCGAACTCGGGTCTCTGGCGCGGTGAGGCAGCAGTTCTACCCGCTGTGCCACTCTGGCAGTGTTATTAACTATTCTCAGAGAGATTTGGATAGTGGGAACATATCTTAAAGGGGGTATTATTGATTTCTTCTGGAATGTTACCCCTCAATAGATATGTGGTTCCACAACGCCTGAACCAGTATTCCACTAGGGAGGGAGAAGATGAGGAAGGAACAGAATTTTCCACAACGCAGGGAGCCGGGGCTAGCTCCTACATCTCTGGGATGCCAATGGCAAAATTCTGCATTGGATCTTTAGGGATGACCACCAGGAAGAAGTGGCAACGAAGTCTGGGAATGCCAAGCTTCAGTGGAACTAGGAGCAGGGTAGTAAAGGAATGTGTGAGTGTGTGTGTGTGTGTGTGTGTTGAGAGGAGAGGGTGTGGTGTGCGGTGGATGGGCCAGTCTACTGTTTCATAGCTCGGCACATCCGCCCCAGTCTTTCCTATCACCCCTTTTTCATTCCCAACTTTGCCGAGAATTTGGCCGGAAAGTCTTAAGTCTTCCTTTCTGTGTTTTACAGGATACAAACTGCATTTCAAAAAAAACACGTCTTGTGCTCTCCCTCCGATTTGCCCTGAAGAACACAAATAGGCACTGAAGCCCGACCCGGTCAAAAGGCAGACATTTAGGGAACTGTCTCTGTGACATTTAAGCTCTGCGGTTGAATCCTGAAAAAACACGCACACACCACGAACCAAACTTGGGAATGCCAAAAGACTGTCCCGATTCCCAATCCATTGCGTTAAACAGGGAATTGTGTTTAGAACGGCCTTCCTCAATTGCCATGTAAGGTTTAACGGGGAGAATATACTGCAGTGGAATATGCTGTAGTGGGCAGCCATCGAACTCAGGCATCAAGGAGCTAGCATGGACCCGATGGGGTGAACAGCCTCACTCTGTGCTGTAAAAACGTTGCCATGCTCTGTGCTTTTTTATTTTATGGGTTGTCTTCCAGCATATTGCAATGGAGGTTACCTGTCACTGAGACCGTTTGCTCAGGATTTGATCAAAGACAGATCTTGCTTGTGACGTATTTGGTTCATAGATTATGGGGGGGGGGTGACTCTGGACCTGGCTTGTGTTTATCAAGATTCAACTGCACACAAACAAGAGAGCGCACTTTCCATTTGGTTACGCACGCACGCACGCACACACTTTTATCACAAGATTACGTAGAAAGACTCAAACAGAAAAAGGTACAAAGATTATAAAACTAAATACACAATTTACTCTTTGAACAGGCGATAATACAAATCCACACTTAAAAAAATACACTTTCCACAACTGGAACATTTTGCTACACTGACAAATGATAAAATAAATTATAATGTACAGCGATATATTAAACCTTGCAGTTTCCCATCGGAGCAGAGGGACTTGCCCGTCCTGCACCTTGTAGATGCTGTAATGGATGATGGATGAATCTGGCGATATGCCAGGGTAGCTGAGGCTCCTGTTTCCCATCAGCCGCTCTCCAGCATCTTGTTAGCGTGCTTGTTGGCTTCATCGATGCGGGCTTTGTTCATGTCACCCTGGTGGCAACAACACCGAGAGTTTAGTACAGTGTGTGTGTGTGTGTGTGTGTGTGTGTGTGTGTGTGTGTGTGTGTGTGTGTGTGTGTGTGTGTGTGTGTGTGTGTGTGTGTGCGGGGTTTGTGTGTTGCTGTGTGTGTGTGCTCATTTATGTGTGTGTGTGTGTGTGTGTGTGTGTTTGTGTGTGTGTGTGTGTGTGTGTGTGTGTGTGTGCGTTTGTGTGTGCGCGCGTATGTGTGTGTGTGTTTGTGTGTGTGTGTGTGTGTGTTTGTGTGTGTGTGTGTGTGTGTGTGTGTGTGTGTGTGTGTGTGTGTGTGTGTGTGTGTGTGTGTGTGTGTGTGTGGGGGGGGGGGTTGTGTGTTGCTGTGTGTGTGTGCTCGTTTATGTGTGTGTGTGTGTGCGCGCGTATGTGTGTGTGTGTGCGCGTATGTGTGTGTTTGTTCGTGTGCATGTGTGTGTGCATATGGTGCATATGTGCATGTGTGTGTGCATGCATGTGTATGTGTGTGCGTATGTGTGTGTGCATGCATGTGTGTGCATATGTGCGTGTGCATACATGTGTGTGCATGCATGCGTGGATGTGCATGTGTGTGTGTGCATGCATGTGCATGTGTGCGTATGTGTGTGTGCGTATGTGTGTGCATGTATTTGCGTGTGCGCATGTGTGTGTTCATGCATGCATGTGTGTGTGCATATGTGTGTGTGCGTATGTGTGTGTGTGTGCATGCATGTGTGTGTGTGTGTGCGTATGTGTGTGTGCATGTGTGTGTGTGCCCAACTATACAAATCTTCAATTATCTCTTCTTATTTAGTGTAGTTTAGTTTAGAGATTCAGCGCGGAAACAGGCCCTTCGGCCCATCGAGTCCATGCCGACCAGTGATCCCCGCACATTAACCACGTTGTGCCTATCCACATGCAGTACACTAGAGTTGGAGAAGTGCATGTATAGATATTGTTTCTTTACCATCACGAGTACAGTGACATAGTTTGCGCGCCATTCTCACCTTGGTGACGATCCTGTCGATCTGGGCGTTCTGCGAGCCGATCTCGTTCCCCATGTCGAGGGCCATGTGCCGCAGGTTGCCGATGATGCTGCCCACCTGATCCAGGTTTTCTTCCATCTCGTTTTCCCGAGCGTCATCTGTGACCCTGAGGTTGGAAATATCACACACGCTCAGCTGAAAAGGGGCCCTTGCCAACAAGTGCCTTAACGAGTCTCGCCCCAGTCACTCCCTCTGCCACCAGGCAAGAGTCTATTTTAGTTTGGAAATACAGTGCGGAAACACCGAGTCCACTCCGGCCAGCGATTCCCCACTCTGTGGATGGTTCGATTGTAATCATAGAAACATAGAAACATAGAAAATAGGTGCAGTAGGAGGCCATTCGGCCCTTCGAGCCAGCACCGCCATTCATTGTGATCATGGCTGATCGTCCCCTATCAATAACCCGTGCCTGCCTTCTCCCCATATCCCTTGACTCCACTAGCCCCTAGAGCTCTATCTAACTCTCTCTTAAATCCATCCAGTGATTTGCCCTCCACTGCCCTCTGTGGCAGGGAATTCCATAAATTCACAACTCTCTGGGTGAAAACGTTTTTTCTCACATCAGCCTTAAATGACCTCCCCTTTATTCTAAGGCTGTGGCCCCTGGTTCTGGACTCGCCCAACATTGGGAACATTTTTCCTGCATCTAGCTTGTCCAGTCCTTTTATAAGTTTCTATAAGATCCCCCTCATCCTTCTAAACTCCAGTGAATACAAGCCTAGTCTTTTCAATCTTTCCTCATGTGTAGTCTTTCCGCTGACTGGTTAGCGCGCAACAAAAGCTTTTCACTGAATCTCGGCACACGTGACAATAAACTACACTAATACTGTGGCCCAAATCACACCCGACTCACGGCAAGTTTGGAAAGCCCAACCACAGTTGGGATATGATCCCACCAGCCGGGATCTCCAGTTTCCTCCCACACACACACACACACCAAAGGCCTACAGGTTTGTAGATGAATTGGCTTTGTGTAAGATTGTAAATTGTCCCTAGTGTGCGTGGGATAGTGTTAGTGTACGGGATAATCGCTGGGCCAACACGGGCTCGGTGGGCCGAAGGGCCTGTTGCCAAGCTGTATCTCTGAGATCTAAAGTATAGTCTAAAGAAATATGTATTCTAGCAGTCCTAACTCTACACTGATTACTGCAAGGTGGGGCAGCGGTAGAGTTGCTGCCTCACAGCGCCAGAGACCCGGGTTTGATCCTGACTACGGGTGCTGTCTGAACGGAGTTTGCACGTTCTCCCAGCGACCTGAGTGGGTTTTCTCCAGGTCCTCCGGTTTCCTCCCACACTCCAAAGACGTACAGGTCTGTGGATTAAATGGCTTTGCTATAAATGTAAATTGTCCCCCCATGTGTGTGTGTGTGGGATAGCGTTAGTGTGCGGGGATCGCGGGTCGACACGGACTCGATGGGCCGAAGTGTCTGTTTCGGCGCTGTATCTCTAAACTGTGAGACTAATCTGCCCCGATCTTTACCTCCGGAT
Organism: Amblyraja radiata; assembly: GCF_010909765.2. NCBI lineage: Eukaryota > Metazoa > Chordata > Chondrichthyes > Rajiformes > Rajidae > Amblyraja > Amblyraja radiata. The sequence continues at coordinate 10,204,664 of NC_045996.1, forward strand.
ATATCCTCCGCTCATGGCCATCTGCTCACGGTCATCCATCACTCGAGCCGGTTGGCTGGCCACCACACCGTCCTGGTTGTTCCCCCACACCTTCTTGTAGGCTCCTCCGGCCTGGAAGCTCTTTAACCTTAAAGGAGCAAACACAATGTTGAAAGAGCAGACGGAACGTGCAGGAAGGAACTGTGCAGATGCTGGTTTACACCGAAGATGGACACAAAATGCTGGAGTAACTCAGCGGGACAGGCAGCATCTCGGGAGAGAAGGGCGAGGTTTCGGGTTGAGAGCCTTCTTCAGACCCAAAACCTCACCCATTCCTTCTCTCCAGAGATGCTGCCTGTCCCGCTGAGTTACTCCAGCCTTTTGTGTCCATCTTCGTTGAAAGAGCAGAGCTGTTTCTCGCAAGCCAACAATGTTTAAAGCAATTCTATTCTACACAGGGATAAGCCAGCAACACAAGACATCAGATACAGACACTATGATCATCCACATAATGCATCCCACTAATGCACCCAAGACATCTTGTTCTTCCTCACCTTATACCGAGTGGAACTGTACGATAGACACAAAATGCTGGAGTAACTCAGCAGGTCAGGCAGCATCTCTGGGGAGAAGGAATGGGTGACCTTTTGGGTCGAGACCCTTCTTCAGACTGATGTCAGGGGAGGGGGCAGGACAAAGAAAGAATGTAGGCAGAGACAGAGAAACATAGACAATAGGTGCAGGAGTAGGCCATTCGGCCCTTCGAGCCTGCACCGCCATTCAATATGATCATGGCTGATCATCCAACTCAGTATCCTGTACCTGCCTTCTCTCCATACCACCTGATCCTTTAGCCACAAGGGCCACATCTAACTCCCTCTTAAATATAGCCAATGAACTGTGGCCTCAACTACCTTCTGTGGCAGAGAATTCCACAGATTCACCCAGAGACAGTAAGACTAGTGGGAGAACTCGGAAGGGGGAGAAAATGGAGAGAGAGGGAAAGCAAGGGCTATCTGAAGTTAAGAAGTCAATGTTCATACCATCTGGGTGTAAGCTGCCCAAGCGAAATATAAGGTGCTGCTCCTCCAATTTGCGCTGGGCCTCACTCTGACAATGGAGGAGGCCCAGGACAGAAAGGTCAGATTGGGAATGGGAGGGGGAGTTGAAGTTCTGGGCCACCGGGAGATCAGGTAGGTTAAGGCGGACTGAGCGGAGGTGTTCAGCGAAATGATCGCCGAGCCTGTGCTTGGTCTCGCCGATGTAGAGAAGTTGAGAGGAGTCGAGACCCTTCTTCAGACTCTTTTTGTTTTGGGTGAGGTTAGAGTGGAGTAGAGAAGAATAACTAACACAAGATCATCAAATGAAGAAGGACATCCACTATTGTCTGTTATACTGGAAATAGACATTAATCTTCGGGTCGCCAACTGTCTCATTCCCAAATAAGCAACAAACGGTCAAAACACGGGACAAATTCCCCGACGGCAATTCGTTGACCGACTGGGCCGTGGCTGGGTGAATGATGAGTTGGACCCGGGTGCTGGACTGCACATAAAGCCCAGCCGGCGGGCCAGCTGAGGAGTTTGGGCCTGGCACCCCATCCAACTCATGAACCGATGATCGGCCACGAGAAGGAGGGGTGGTGGTGGTGTCGGCGGTAAGCGAAGGTCCGAAGGCCGGGCTGCCGACCGACGGGGCCACGGGCGAGGTGCTGCTGCTGCACTCCATGGGCTGCACTACGTCGGGACGGGTGAGGCGGGGCTGGACGCGCCGCTCCGACCCGACAGTCCCCTCGACCCGAGTAGTAGCGGTCAAATACGGGACAAGGGCGGTCCCGTATGGGACAAACCAATTTAGCCCAATATACGGGATGTCCCGGCTAATACGGGACAGTTGGCAACCCTAGCTACTATTGTCTGTTTCAGACTGGAGATAGGCATCATCTGTCATCGAACCCGGGTCTCTGGTAATGTACTGTGCCACTGTGCTGCCCTCATTGAGGGCTGCCCAGTTTAGTGTAGGGTTAGTGTACTAACCCACGGGTACTAGATGGCTAGGGAGGATTCGATGGGCAGAAGAGCCTGTTTCCATGCTGTTGACATGACAACACTTGGCGCTGTACAGTCCCTCTTCATATTTGCAAAAACATTTCTCAACACAGAACAATGAATAAATCGCCTTTCACAACAGCAGTGGCCAGATGGCCCATTCAATCACCATGCAAGTCAAAGCACTTATCCATGCGGAGAGTCCATCTGCTGACCACGGAGCCTTCAGCTGAGGAGATAGACCTCAGACACATTCAGATATAACACATCGAGTTCATCAGATGCACTTAACTCCAGGACATCAACACCAGGATGGGTGGGCACGTGAAACGTTTCAGGTGGAGGTCGTAGGTTTAAGGTGAAGGGGACAAGATTTAATAGGAATCTGAGGGTGGAGGGTGTATGGAACGAGCTGCCGGAGGAGGTAGTTGAGGCTGGGACTATCGCAACGTTTAATGCACAGTTAAGACAGGTACATGGATCGGACAGGTTTGGAGGGATATGGACCAAATGCAGCGGGCTGGTGGGACTAGTGTAGCTGGGACATGCTGGCCTGTGCGGGCAAGTCTAAACTGGTCCTTGGAAAATTGGGAATTAATTTCTAAGGGCATATTTGCCGACTGCTTCTCTAAGTGTTTATGAGTCAGTCAGCGGCTAGATGGAACGGTGTTATGTCTCGGCAAGCAGCATGCAGGCAGGCAGGCGGCCTCTGGGACCGGCAATCAACACCTACTTATTGCAGGGGCAGGAACAAAGACCACAGCATTTGCCCAGATCCGAGAGATTTTTTTCAGCTTCTTTCATGTCCTTATTGATCTGATCCATGCCCTCGTCAATCCTCTCCAATTGCTCTGAATGAGGAAGATAGTTAGTTTCCACAGACAATGACAACAAGCAAGCAAGGGATCGGTGAACCACCAAACTGACTGGGATGGAGCTGACTCTTGCAAAATGGAAGGTACACAAAAATTCTGGAGAAACTCAGCGGGTGCAGCAGCATCTATAGAGCGAAGGAAATAGGCAACGTTTCGGGCCAAAACCCTTCTTCAGACTCCTTCGTATTTCCTTCGCTCCATAGATGCTGCTGCACCCGCTGAGTTTCTCCAGCACTTTTGTGTACCTTCGATTTTCCAGCATCTGCAGTTCTTTCTTAAAACACTCTTGCAAAATGGATACAGGTGCTCATGAGGTACCTGAGCCACTGGAGATTTATAACTCCATTTTGTGTAATGAGGAACTGCAGATGCTGGTTTACACACCGAAGATAGACACAAAATGCTGGAGTAACTCAGCAGGTCAGGCAGCATCTCTGGAGAGAAAGTCCAGCATCTCTGGAGAGAAGTTCTGGGTCGAGAGTACCTCCACCAATGTAAAGCACTTTGGCCAACGAGAGTTGTTTTTTAGATGTGCTATAAGAATAAAAGTGACTTGACTTGAGACCCTTCTTCAGACTGAGTGGCTTCATCAAACTCTGAAGAAGTCTCAAGAAGGGTCTCGACCCGAAACGTCGCCCGTTCCTTCCACCCAGAGATGCCGCCTGTCCCATCACTTTGTGCGTATCTCCATTATCCCCAGCTTCGTGCCTTTGGACCAGTCCCGGTCAGTGTGAGGGTTCCCCCAACCCTTGAGAGAAACAGACGCACATTAAGAGTAGGAAAACAGAGCAGAAGACAGATGACTAAGACCAGCAGGACATGGACACGGGAGTTGGCCACGGAACTCGGTACACCCCAGAAGTGGCCGCTCACTGCCAGTACCTACTTGGCGCAAGGGCAGACGCAAAGGCCACAGCACTTTGCCATGTCTGACAGATTTTTCTCTGCCTCCTTCATGTCCTGGTTGATCTGGTCCATGCCTTCCTCAACACGATCAAGTTGTTCTGGTCGGAGCAGAAGCAAAGGAGTTGAGTTTCAAGAGAGGGAAATATCAGGGTGTGTCGGGTGGGTTTGCAATAACACCAAGACAGATGCAACGAGCTGGCCGAGGCTGAAGAATAAATTCCTTGCCCCCCACGTTAGTTTTAGAGATACAGCGCGGAAACAGGCCCTTCGGCCCATCGAGTCCGCACCGACCTGCGAAGATTGAATAGAATGGAGAAACATAGAAACATAGAAAATAGGTTCAGGTGTAAGCCATTCGGCCCTTCGAGCCTGCACCGCCATTCAATATGATCATGGCTGATCATCCAACTCAGTATCCCATCCCTGCCTTCTCTGTTGATAAAAATGTTAATATTTTAATTTGAAAGCTTTGTTTGATCGTGTTACTACTTTGTATTTTTGTTTGTTCTGAATAAAAGCATTTTGTGTGAAAAAATAAAGAAAACCCACGTGGCCACAGGCAGAACATGCAAACTCCGCATAGACAGCACTCGAGGTCAGGATGGAAGCCGGGTCTCCGGCGCTGTGAGGCAGCAGCTCCACCCGCTGCGCCACCGTGCCTCTCACAGTTCTGTTCAACCCCTATAGCTTCATGGTGGGTTATGTGGGTTAGTCTGTTCAGTCACTGGTTAACTCAATGAGACTTGATCCTGAGACCAGCCTGGCTCAGCTCCCCAGAGAGCTTTGAGTCACCAAGAAGGTGGTGACTCATTTAAAGGCCGAAGGAGAATAATCCCTTTACAAGTACGTCGTGCAACCCCTAATTAGTCCCTTCTCCAGCCCAGAGTTTAACAACAATATCAAGCGGTTTGCAATTTCAGTCTAAGCTTTGAAAGAATAGATATTGTCCAAAGTGATTACACTGTCTCATCTCCTCCCCTAAAGGGCCTGTCCCACTTTCACGACCTAATTCATAGAAACATAGAAAATAGGTGCAGGAGTAGGCCATTCGGCCCTTAGAGCCTGCACCGCCATTCAATATGATCATGGCTGATCATCCAACTCAGTATCCCATCCCTGCCTTCTCTCCATACCCCCTGATCCCTCTAGCCACAAGGGCCACATCTAACTCCCTCTTAAATATAGCCAATGAACTGTGGCCTCAACTACCTTCTGTGGCAGAGAATTCCACAGATTCACCACTCTCTGTGTGAAAAATGTTTTTCTCATCTCGGTCCTAAAAGAATTCCCCCTTTTCCTTAAACTGTGACCCCTTGTTCTGGACTTCCCCAACATCGGGAACAATCTTCCTGCATCTAGCCTGTCCAACCCCTTAAGAATTTTGTAAGTTTCTATAAGATCCCCCCTCAATCTTCTATCCATGACCTCTGCCGAGTTTGCCCTTGACTGATACTCGCAGCATGGTCGTAGGTAGGTCGTAGGTAGGTCGTAGCAGGCCGTGATGCTAGTCGTAGGTACTCGTGGCATCAAGTAGGTCGGGGCGTTTTTCTAGCCTGATGAAAAATGGCCACGAGTAAAAAAAGGTCGTGAATTAGGTCGTGAAAGTTGGACAAGCCCTTCAATATATCCCGAGTGTTCGCAGAGATTCACTCACCTCCCTGCTCATCCAGCATGACCAGAGTCCTGATCCCGGCATCTTTGCTCTGTTTGAAGTGAGAAGACAAAAGAATGCAGGACAGATTGTGAGAAAAAAACATGCAAACTAAACATGTGTTTAAGAAGGAACTGCAGATGCTGGAAAATCGAGTTGGGACGAAGAGCCTGTTTCCACACTGTATTAATCTATGACTCTATCTAAGTCTGAAGAAGGGTCCCAACCCGAAACATCTCCTATCCATGTTGAACAGAAATGGTGCCTGATCTGCTGAGTTGTTCCCATCATTTGGGTCCTTTTGTGTAAACCATTATGAAGGGTTTCGGCCCGAATCGTTGCCTATTTCCTTCGCTCCATAGATGCTGCTGCACCCGCTGAGTTTCGCCAGCATTTTTGTCTAACTTCGATTTTCCAGCATCTGCAGTTCCTTCTTAAACATGATACCAAATTACACTGATCACAGACTTAGATAGAGTCATAGATTAATACAGTGTGGAAACAGGCCCTTTGTCCCAACTCGTCCACACCGGCCAACAATGTCCCAGCTACCCTAGATCCACTTGCCTGTGCTTGGTCCATAACCCTCTCCACGGCCATGGGCAGATTCATGGGTAATTTTCGGCCCCATTTCCGTAACCGGCTTCCGTCTCCGCACCAAAGATCCCGTAGCGGAGCAAAGATACTAGTGCGGAGACGGAAGCCGGTTACGGAAACATCCTCGTCAAAACAAAAGTTCTTTGGTAAAAATCTTCTCCTCATTTTCAGAATTATAATTTATTAACACAAACTGTTCCCCTGCAATGTTGATTACACTGCGAGTCGGGTCGGGTCGGGTCGGGTTATTGAAATGGATGAAAAAAAGGCCCACGTTCCGCTCCGTTGCGTACTACACGTCAGCCCATTGCATTTAGCAGGAGTGGTCTATCTTGCTCCGCTATAGGATCTTTGGTATCTACGCCTGTTATCATTTTATATTCTTCTATCAGGTCTCCCCTCAACCTCCAGCATTGCACAGAAAATAACCCAAGTCTGTCTAACCTTTCCCTGTAGCTAGTACTTCCTAATCCAGGCATCGTTCCGCAAAACTTCCTTTGTGCCCTTTCCAAAGCCTCCACATCCTTCCTGTAATGGAGAGACCAGAACTGCAAGCTAAACCACATGGCCTTGCCAAAGCCCATAGCAACAAAGTCCCTTCAGACAATGTCCACTGCGCTACTTTCATCTAATCTCTTGGTTACCTCGTCGAAAAACATCAACAGGTTTGTGAGACACAGTTTGCCAGACAGTCTTGCTGACTATCTATTATCAGCTCATGTCTATTTAAATGCTGGCCGATCCTGTCTTTGGTTCCAGTAGTGGTTCCAGCACAGCCTCAGAATAAAAGGACGTTACTTCAGAATGAAGATGTGGAGGAATATCTTCAGCCAGAGAGTGGTGAAACTGTGGGATTCATTACCACTGACAGCAGTGGAGGCAAAGTCATTGGGTATTTTTAAAGCAGGTTCTTGATTCATATAGGGCCTGTCCCACAAGCATGCGACCTGCATGCGGCAAGCGCAACCAAACCGGAAGCGGGGGCCGCTCGGAGGTCGAGTGAATGACGTGAAGTTCGAGCCAAGTCCGTGGGAATTTCTCGCGTGACGTACGGCGTCAAGACACAGCACGGCGTCGAGTCGGCTGTGGGCCGGCAGGCCGTTGCCACGCGGAATATTTGAACACGGTCAGTTTTTCGGAGCCCCGCGCGATGTCGGGACCAGCTCCGCACAACTCCATACGGCTCCGGCGATCGAAGTGGGACCGGCCCCGCGAGGCCGTACGGCTCAAGAGACCACGTTAAATCGCGCTTGCCGCATAGAGTCGCATGCTCGTGGGACAGGCCCTTTAGGGCGTCGGAGGTTAAGGAGAGAAGGTAGGAGAAACAGTTCAGCCATGATGGAGCAGTGGCGGAGCAGACTGGACGGGCCGAATGGCCTGAATTTGGCTACTGTGTCGTATGATCTTATGGTCTTTGGTTCTGTTCTGCAGGGTGGACACAGGAGTGCTGCTGGATCAGGCCATTGATCGGAGCCCAAGCTACATTCCCTGGAGTGCTGCAACATGCACCAGCTAATATTGCTGACATTTTTAAATGACTGCCTCTCAGCGGGACACGATCACACGTTTGTTTGTAGCCACACAGGGCGAGGAAAAAAATCAATTCAGCTCTCAACACAAAGGATGTAAAATACCGAATCTGCCTCCTCCTTAATTGATAACCTTCCTGGCAAACAGCTGTCAAAAAATTTTGGTTTTCACTCAGTTAAGGAATGAGGGGGCAAGAATGATTTGTAGCCTTGTTGTTTTGGTGCAGCGTTAGGTATCATGGATATTGCATTAAATCCTTGACTGGGTTTGCAATTGTGATGTGTCTTGCAAAATATTCAGCCTGGGCTTTCAAATGGGTTCTGACAAGATAGTAACAGTCTCTCGAGAATCAGGAATGTATATTTTTATACATTTAAAGTTCGGCAGGAAAAATTATTGCATTTCTGGCCTTTAGTTTAGTTTAGAAATACAGCGCCCTTGGGCCCACCGAATCCGCGCTGATCAGCGATTATCCCGCACACTAACACTATCCTAACACACACCAGGGATCATTTTTACAATCTTAACAAAGCCAATTCGCCTACAAACCTGTACGTCTTTGGAATTTTGGAGGAAACCGGAGCACCCGGAGAAAACCCACGTGGTCACAGGGAGAACGTGCAAACTCGGAGAGCAGTAGAAGCATAGTCCGAATGGTTTTAAGGCACAAAGGATTAATAACTCGATAAGCAAGTGGATGAAGGTCACCGTGAAGATCACCCGTGAGATTAAATGGCAGAATAGACCTGGCCGACTCCTGCTCGGAATTGGTACATTCTGAAACGGGGTCTTATGCTGCTCTGTATTTGTTTGGCTAAATCTAGGGATAAAACAGGTCCCAGTGGACATTGTCCTCAGCTCCATTCTTCAACGAGGATAATAATTCCCATTTACCACCCCTTAATCTCACTCCACACCCTTTAACAGATGTTAGCAAACAACTGAGATAAGCAAGCTAATAACCTGCTGCAGAGGATGTCCGTGTGATAAATGTTATCGTTAGTGTGTGATTTAATAAATATGTCACCATGTAATCCTCTCCCAGGTTGAACAGCTCGTCAACGGAGACCCAGGAGAGAGCCACACACAGAAAGGTGGCCTCACCCCATTAGGGTATAGGCACAGTGGCACAGCAGGGAGAGCAGATGCCTCTCAGCGCCAGAGCCCCGGGTTCGATCCTGACGTCGGGTGCTGTCTGTGCGGAGTTTTCACGCTCCTCCCTGTGACCGCGTGGTTATCTTCCCAAATCTCAAAGACGTGTGGGTTTGTAGGTTAATAGCAAAAGGATTTGAGTATAAGAGCAGGGAGGTTCTACTGCAGTTGTACAGGGTCTTGGTGAGACCACACCTGGAGTATTGCGTACAGTTTTGGTCTCCTAATCTGAGGAAAGACATTCTTGCCATAGAGGGAGTACAGAGAAGGTTCACCAGACTGATTCCTGGGATGGCAGGACTTTCATATGAAGAAAGACTGGATAGACTCGGCTTGTACACGCTGGAATTCAGAAGATTGAGGGGGGATCTTATAGAAACTTACAAAATTCTTAAGGGGTTGGACAGGCTAGATGCAGGAAGATTATTCCCAATGTTGGGGAAGTCCAGAACAAGGGGTCACAGTTTAAGGATAAGAGGGAAGTCATTTAGGACCGAGATGAGAAAATCATTTTTTACACAGAGAGTGGTGAATCTGTGGAATTCTCTGCCACAGAAGGTGGTTGAGGCCACAGTTCATTGACTATATTTAAGAGGGAGTTAGATGTGGCCCTTGTGGCTAAAGGGATCAGGGGGTATGGAGAGAAGACAGGTACAGGATACTGAGTTGGATGATCACCACTGTGCCACCCATGACGTTTTGGGTCAGGAACCTTCTTCAGACTGATTGCAGTATTACAGGATGTTTGATGAGGACAATAAAGGAAGCTTGTTGATACTGTACCTCTTCCACCAACTGCAGCATACGACGGGTGCTCTCCAGGGACTGTGGGGTGAGAGACAGAAAGAGGCACTTAGTTAGATCATTGCAGACAATCTCATTTTACCAGTGCAACACAAACCAGAGCTTTAATCAGCAAACACTGGGATGATCACTGGAAGTTTTGTAATTTTACTAAAAAATAATATTGTACAAGATCAAAGTTGTATCTAAAACATGGGGAATTTGAGGAAGGACATTCTTGCTATTGAGGGAGTGCAGCGTAGGTTTACTAGGTTAATTCCCGGGATGGCGGGACTGGCATATGCTGAGAGAATGGAGCGGCTGGGCTTGTACACTCTGGAATTTAGAAGGATGAGAGGGTATCTTCTTGAAACATATAAGATTATTAAGGGTTTGGACACGCTAGAGGCAGGAAACATGTTCCCGATGTTGGGGGAGTCCAGAACCAGAGGCCACAGTTTAAGAATAAGGGGTAAGCCATTTAGAACGGAGACGAGGAAACACTTTTTCTCACAGAGAGTTGTGAGTCTGTGGGATTCTCTGCCTCAGAGGGCGGTGGAGGCTGGAAAAAATCGAAGGTAGACAAAAATGCAGGAGAAACTCAGCGGGTGAGGCAGCATCTATGGAGCGAAGGAATAGGTGACGTTTCGACCCGAAACGTCACCTATTCCTTCGCTACATAGATGCTGCCTCACCCGCTGAGTTTCTCCAGCATTTTTGTCTACTATATTAGATATAATGTACATATGTACATATTTATTTTCAGCGTGTTTTGATTGGGAACTTTAGTTAAACGATATAATTTGAGCCCGCTAATTATATTATTCATGGAATAATTATATATTTACATTAGATTTTAATTTAATGTGAGTGGCTTGATTGCTAGCAGAACGGCACAAACTAGGCCGGTTGCTAGTAGAGCAGCACAAACTAGGCCGGTTGCTAGCAGAACAGCACAAACTAGGCCGTTATGGCTGAGAATCTAAAATGAAAACAGGTTTTTAACAGGTCAGGAAGCATCTGTGGGGAGAGGGGCAACTTTTAAAGTCGAATCGGTCGGGAATTTGTACCGGATTTTGACCTTTTGTCCCTTATTTGGGAGTGAGACAGTTGGCGACCCTACTTCCATTGCTCACCTCATCTGTGACCTGATCGGCACACCGTTGCATCTCCTCCAGCTCGGAGCGCATGTCCACATTTCCCTCCATGGCGTTCGCGAGTGGTTTACTGCGACGTGCAACTCGACGCGCTGGCGGGCCTGTTCTTCCACGGGGGGTCTCCGCCGGTCTGTGAAATGGAGAAGTGTTGAGCTTTAGAATCGGTACTGTGCAGGCGAAATGTGTTGGAAGGAACTGCAGACGCTGACTTAAACCGAAGATAGACACAAAAACCTGGAGTAACTCAATGGGACAGGCAGCATCTCTGGAGAGAAGGAATGGGTGACGTTTCGGGTCGAGATGCTTCATCTGTCGCCTCTGCACCTTTTTCAATGGGAAGGAATCCTCACCACCCAGTCTCCAGCCTCCACTAGTCCACCTCCTCTTGGACTCCCCAGAACGGCCTACTACCCGCTCTAGACCTCTTTATTTCTTGATATCACTGCCAACGTGACATCAACCATCTCAACTTTTTCACTCCCCTTTACTACTCTAACCTCACCCCCTCCGAACGTACAGCCCTCCGCTCACTCTGGAAGTCCAGAACAAGGGGTCACAGTTTAAGGATAAGGGGGAAATCTTTTAGGACCGAGATGAGAAAAACATTTGTCACACAGAGAGTGGTGAATCTGTGGAATTCTCTGCCACAGAAGGTAGTTGAGGCCACAGTTCATTGGCTATATTTAAGAGGGAGTTAGATGTGGCCCTTGTGGCTAAAGGGATCAGGGGGTATGGAGAGAAGGCAGGTACAGGATACTGAGTTGGATGATCAGCCATGATCATATTGAATGGCGGTGCAGGCTCGAAGGGCCGAATGGCCTACTCCTGCACCTAATTTCTATGTTTCTATGTTTCTAGCCCCGACACTATAATCAAACCCACCGACAAGGGAGGTGCCGTGGTAGTCTGGCGCATTGACCGCTACCGGCCTGAGTCCAGGCGACAACTCTCAGACACCTCCACCCACGTATAGGTCTGAAGAAGGGTCTCGACCCAAAACGTCACCCATTCCTTCTCTCCAGAGATGCTGCCTGTCCCGCTGAGTTACTCCAGCTTTTTGTATCTATCTTAGATACAATGCAGGCTGTACCCGGGATACAATCCCAGACTTTAGGACAAACAAGTCCCATAATATCACATTCAGATGTCCAAAGTACATACATACGTATTTTTATTGTTAAATATAGCAGAAGTAGTTTTGGCAGCCAAGTCAAGTCAACTCACTTTTATTTTTATAGCACATTTAAAAAACAACTCTCGTTGGCCAAAGTGCTTTACATTGGTGGAGTTACTAACGTTATACAACATTGGTTCATAGATTATGTACATACATAAATACATACATATAGCCCTCCCTCAGAGGACGTCAAGAAAGGCTTGAGAGTAGAGATGAGTTTTAAGTCTCGACTTAAAGGAGTCGATGGAGGGGGCAGTTCTGATGGGAAGAGGGATGCTGTTCCACAGTCTAGGAGCTGCAACCGCAAAGGCCCGGTCGCTTCTGAGCTTATGCCTAGACCGCGGGATGGTCAGTAACCCCAAGTTGGCCGATCTGAGGGACCTGGAGGTGGTTGGCGGGTAAACAGACTAGTTTAGATATATAGCGCGGAATCAGGCCCTTCGTACCGAACGGTGATCCCCGCACACTAACACTATACTACGCACACACTAGGGACAATTTACAATTATACCAAGCCAAATAGTCTGCAAACCTGTACGTCTCTGGAGTGTGGGAGGAATCCGGAGCTCCCAGAGAAAACCCACGCAGGTCACGTGGAGAACGTGCAAACTCCGTACAGACAGCACCCGTAATCAGGATCGAACCCGGGTCTCTGGCGCTGTGAGGCAGCAACTCTACCGCTGCGCCACCGTGCCGCCCCATGGATGGTGAATCCATGGAATTCGTGGCCGCAGACGGATGTGGAGGCCAAGTCTTTGGGTACTTTTAACATAGAAACATAGAAACACAGAAAATAGGTGCAGGAGGAGGCCATTCGGCCCTTCGAGCCAGCACCGCCATTCATTGTGATCATGGCTGATCGTCCCCTATCAATAACACGTGCCTGCCTTCTCCCCATATCCCTTGACTCCACTAGCCCCTAGAGCTCTATCTAACTCCCTCTTTAAACTGGAGATCAATAGGTTATCGATTAGTACGGGTCAAAGGTTATGGAGAGAGAGCAGGAGAATGGGGTTGAGAGGGAAAGATAGATTAGCCATGATTGAATGGCAGTGTTGACATGATGGGCCGAATGGCCTATCTCTGCTCTATCTCATGAACGTTGAAATAAAGAACTCCAGATGCTGGTTGATACACAAAGTGCAGAATTTCTAGAGAAGAAGGTCTCAACTCAAATCTAGGGTCTAAAAATATTGGTTGCCAGGAGACAAAGGGGGTCCACTTCATCAGGGGCCCACTTGATATAGGGGGCCCACTTCATCAGGGGCCCACTTGCCATCGGGCAAGCTGACACCCTGGCCAGTCCGCCACTGATCGTCACCCTATCCATGTGAAGGGTTAAGAGGGGATCTGAGGAAGAATTTTAAGGCTTAGTGGGCAATGGGCAAGATGGTGTGGGCAAGATGGGCCGAAGGGCCTATTTCCCCACAGTATGACTCGATGACTTCTCCACTGATGCTGTTCGATCCACTGAGTTCCTCCTGCAGACTGATGCTCTGATCTCCATCCAAGCAAGAATTTCATTGTCCTATCTGAGACACAGTGACAATAAAACTCTCTTGACTTGACTTGATCCATTCCCTCCTCTGCCTGTTTTTCTCAACCACGTACAAGACCAGCCCACGATTCGGTTTCGCCCTCTTGTGTAATGTTTTTCTGCATTAATTTTCACCTCAAAAACACTAATAAAAAAACCACAAGAAATTGGGGAGTGATGACTCACAGTTTGATAAAACTGTTTGTTCAAAAGCTTCAAATAGATAATGCCAACCGTAAATTCTGGAAAGGAGCCGCAGTGGGAAGGGTCGCACGGCGGCGCAGCGGTAGAGTTGCTGCCTCGCCGCGCCAGAGACCCGCGTTCGATCCTGCCCTGTCTGTAGGGAGTTTGCACGTTCTCCCCGTGACCTGCGTGGGTTTTCTCCGAGACCTTCGGCTTTCTCCCACACTCCAAAGACATCCAAGTTTGTAGGTCAATTGGCTTGGTACAAATTGTCCCTCGTGTGTGTGTGTGTAGGATAGTGTTAATGTATGTGGGTCGCCGGTCGGCGCGGACGCGGTGGGCCGAAGGGCCTGTTTCCACGCTGTATCTCTAAACTAAATTTAAAAGGTGAGAATGGTTAACACCGTCTGAAGAAGAGCCTATCCATAATTTGAAAGGCTGGTCATGTATTTCCATATTTAACTAAACCCCAAGAACAGGCACGGGTTATTGATTGGGGATGATCAGCCATGATCACAATGAATGGTGGTGCTGGCTCGAAGGGCCGAATGGCCTCCTCCTGCACCTATTGTCTATGTTTCTATGAAAGTAGCTCATGTTTAGCGTGGTTGGTTTATGGGGTGTAAATAGCTTTGGGCACCAACTCTAGGTGGCGGTATTTACGGAGGTCTCGGTGTCTGACTTCCAAACTCAAACCATGCATTGCCCCATCACAGGTCTGTTCCGCAGATGCCCAGATGGATGGCAAGATGTACCAAATGATGATACATGATACAATGGGTTTAGTGCTGGACCTCAGCACAAAGGCAGGAACGGTCCCGGTTGCTAATATTGCTTAAGCTGCAAAGACCAGTTTACTGCAAAGACCAGTGGAGTATTGCGTACAGTTTTGGTCTCCTAATCTGAGGAAAGACATTCTTGCAGAGAAGGTTCACCAGACTGATTCCTGGGATGTCAGGACTTTCATATGAAGAAAGACTGGATAGACTCGGCTTGTACTCGCTAGAATTTAGAAGATTGAGGGGGGATCTTATAGAAACTTACAAAATTCTTAAGGGGTTGGACAGGCTAGATGCAGGAAGATTGTTCCCGATGTTGGGGAAGTCCAGAACAAGGGGTCACAGTTTAAGGATAAGGGGGAAATCTTTTAGGACCGAGATGAGGAAAACATTTTTCACACAGAGAGTGGTGAATCTGTGGAATTCTCTGCCACAGAAGGTAGTTGAGGCCAGTTCATTGGCTATATTTAAGAGGGAGTTAGATGTGGCCCTTGTGGCTAAAGGGATCAGGGGGTATGGAGAGAAGGCAGGTACAGGATACTGAGTTGGATGATCAGCCATGATCATATTGAATGGCGGTGCAGGCTCGAAGGGCCGAATGGCCTACTCCTGCACCTATTTTCTATGTTTCTATGAATTAGGTCGTGAAAGTGGGACAGGCCCTTTAGGGGAGGAGGTGAGACAGTGTAATCACTTTGGACAATATCTATTCTTTCAAAGCTTAGACTGAAATTGCAAACCGCTTGATATTGTTGTTAAACTCTGGGCTGGAGAAGGAACTAATTAGGGGTTGCACGACGTACTTGTAAAGGGATTATTCTCCTTCGGCCTTTAAATGAGTCACCACCTTCTCGGTGACTCAAAGCTCTCTGGGCCGAATGGCCTACTCCTGCACCTATTTTCTAGGTTTCTATGTTTCTATGTAACACTGGAGCCACTCTTTGAGTCACAGGGCTCCTGACAACACGCATTTGGAACCACAATTTCTGTAACCTAACCCAACCAATTATCTGCAAAATACGAAGGGCTGGAGTAGTTGTCGAGGCGGTAGAGTTACTGCCTTACAGCGCTTAAAGTGCCAGCGACCTGAGTTCGATCCTGGCCACGGGAGCTGTCTGTACGGAGTTTGTACGATCTCCCCATGAAAGGAAACCAAAGGTCTCAGAGAAAACCCGCGCAGCTCACGAGGAAGACGTACAAACCCGTACAGATAAGCATCCATAGTTAGGATCGAACCCGGGTCTCTGGCGCTGTGGGTCAGTAGCTCTACTGCAAGGCCACTGTAGATGTTAGAGAAGCATCTCAGAGGCCGTACAAGTGTACAGCAGTAGCACACAGAGACAGTTTGCAGAGTCGCCAGTTTGGTGCCATTTTCAAGTCCCAGTTTGTATGTGTTTAAGAAGGAACTGCAGATGCTGGAAAATCGAAGGTACACAAAAATGTTGGAGAAACTCAGCAGGTGCGGCAGCATCTATGGAGCGAAGGAAATAGGCAACGTTTCGGGCCGAAACCCTTCTTCAGACTGATGGGGGGGGGGGGGTGGGGGGGTGCGGGGAGAAGAAAGGACAAAGGAGGAGGAGGAGGAGCCCGAAGGCTGAGGGAAGGGAGGAGACAGCCCGAGGGCTGAGGAAGGGGAGGAGACAGCAAGGACTAACAAAATTGGGAGAATTCAATGTTCATGCCCCCAGGATGCAGACTCCCCAAGCGGAATATGAGGTGCTGTTCCTCCAATTTCCGGTGTTGCTCGCTCTGGCCATGGAGGAGACCCAGGACAGAGAGGTCGGATACGGAGTGGGAGGGGGTACCTCCCAGTGTACCTCCCAGTTTGTAAGGGCCTGACCATGAAGGCCCGTTGTCTCGGCCTGGCCTGGAGGCCACCGCCACTGCATGCCCCTTGAAGGGCCGCAATAGTCTCACTCCTGCAGTTTCAATGCAACCAGCAGCCGTGCAGCAGCCGTCCCAGATCACGGCTTCAAAATGCGTCACGTTTCCAAACGCACCAGCTAGGCATTAACAGTCAGCCACAGAGTCGAGAATGTCATCTTAACGAGGACAAGCAATGTCCCTGATCATGTCTGCCGATAATGTTTAAATCCCTCGCAATTTACCTAAATCCCATGTTACTGATCCTAACGGTTCGCAGCGTTCCAATTGAAGCTACCTCTCCAAGAATAGCTTGCTAAACTTTGAGTCCAAAATAAAATTCAGAGGATGAGTGAGACTGTGAGAAATATTTCATGCTTGCAGAGAGAATCATGAGTCACAATCCGAAGCCATTTGTCCATTGCTGGGTTTTCCATTGATTAATCCAATCACTCCCACTCCCTGTTCTATTTACATGTCCCTGTGGCTAAATAATTTTCCATGCATTAGTTCAACCCCATTTCAAAAGACAGAGACAATAGACAATAGGTGCAGGAGGAGGCTATTCAGCCCTTCGAGCCAGCACCGCCATTCAATGTGATCATGGCTGATCATCCCCAATCAGTACCCCGTTCCTGCCTTCTCCCCATATCCCCTGACTCCGCTATTTTTAAGAGCCCTATCTAGCTTTCTCTTGAAAGCATCCAGAGAACCTGCCTCCACCGCCCTCTGAGGCAGAGAATTCCACAGACTCACAACTCTCTCTGTGAGAAAAAGTATTTCCTCGTCTCCCTTCTCAATGGTTTACTCCTTATTCTTAAACTGTGGCCCCTGGTTCTGGACTCCCCCCAACATCGGGAGCATGTTTCCTGCCTCTAGCGTGTCCAGACCCTTAATAAACTTATATGTTTCAATAAGATTTTCTCTCACCCTTCTAAATTCTAGAGAAACAAGCCCAGCCGCTCCATTCTCTCAGCATATGACAGTCCCGCCATCCCGGGAATTAACCTTGTAAATCTGCGCTGCACTCCCTGAATAGCAAAAATGTCCTTCTCCCAACCTTGCCATTTGAAGCATAGAATGCTGGGTTTTGGCTCACGTTGTCAAACCTGAAGCTGTCTTAACACAGAGAGAAGAGGCAGTCCAAACACCTCTTGTGTTAGAAGACGCTGGTTTAAATCGAAGATAGACACAAAATGCTGGGGTAACTCAGCGGGTCGGGCAGCATCTCTGGAGAGAAGGAATAGGCGACGTTTCGTGTCGGAAGCCTTCTTCAGATTTAGTTTGCACATCAGTCACACGCGATGGACATCTATCTATCCCTGCACACTGTCGTTTCTGCTGCACGACTGGAGAATTAGAACAAGCTGCCCCCTGGAGCCAGCATCATTGGGTGCTACAGGCCAATTAACTGCAAATGTAATATGTTCTATGAATAGAAATTGCCTCAGATCTCGAGGGGATGGAAGCAGCTGTACAGCACGTGGAGGCTGACGTCCAACGGAAAAACCCATGGTCTATGGAACCGATGGGAGTCAAGTCAAGTCAAGAGAGTTATTGTCATGTGTCCCTGATAGGACAATGAAATTCTTGCTTTGCTTCAGCACAACAGAACATAGTAGGCATGAATACAGAACAGATCAGTGTGTCCATATACCATTATATAAATATATACACACATGAATAAATAAACTGATCAAGTGCAAATAACAGATAATGGGCTATTAATGTTCAGAGTTTTGTCCGAGCCAAGTTTAATAGCCTGATGGCTGTGGGGAAGTAGCTATTCCTGAACCTGGTGGTTGCAGTCTTCAGGCTCCTGTACCTTCTACCTGAAGGTAGCAGGGAGATGAGTGTGTGGCCAGGATGGTGTGGGTCCTTGATGATACTGCCAGTCTTTTTGAGGCAGCGACTGCGATAGATCCCCTCGATGGAAGGGAGTTGTGGAGCACTGGAGATCCAACCAATAACCATGATGTGTGTTGACCTTTCACTGCCATCCTGAAGCCCAAATACCCAATACTGGTGGCACAGTGGTAGAGTGTTGTTGCCCTACAGCGCCAAGTTCCAAGGTCGTGAATGATGAGGCCTCCTCACTGGAGATGACTGGGTGTAATTAGGATCTCCACATTGACCAAAGAGTAGGTGCTGAGGTTGGTTCATCGATTTTGGCCTGGGACACAGAGTACTGGAGTAACCCGGTGGGACAGGTAGCTGGAAAACAGCTAGGGGGCCTGAAACCCCTGGACCAGGGATCGATCCTGACTACCTGTGGGGAGTTGGTACATTCCCCCTGTGACCACGTGGGTTGACTCCGGGTGCTCCAGTTTCCTCCCACACTCCAAAGGCATGCAGGTTTGTAAATTCACTGGTTCGTGCAAATAGAACGAGTGTGCGGGGATCGCTGGTCGGTGTGGTCTCAGTCAGCCGAAGGGCGTGTTTCCACGCTGTATCTCTAAACTGAACGCAACTGTTTGAAACTAAACTAAGTCTCGCCCCCACCAGGAGGCATGAAGGAAGTGCTTTTCTCAAGAACTGCCTGCTCGGGAGAACAGATGGAAGAACTCAGTCCTTCACATGAGTGCTCTTGAATCCATCCCAACAACAAACTATCTGCTCTGTGCTCTCCCCTCATGCACCTGTTTTCTATGTTTCTATGGATAGGACAGGTTCAGAGGGAGATGGGCCAAGCGCAGGCAGGTGAGACTAGTGTAGCTGGGACATGTTGGTCAGTGTGGGCAAGTTGGGCTGAAGGGCCTGTTTATAGGCTGTATCACTCGAATGCCTATGACAACGTAGCTATGACACTGCCTACGACAATGGTCACCTGCTCAACGAAGCTTGAATGACTGATAATAAGATGGGAGATTCGCTACAGAGTTAAGTCCTTCGTGATTATTCAATTTAGCCATTAGCCAAGTTATTATTTCAGTACGAGTTATTCATCTTCCATAGACACCGCTCAAATATGCTTCTTTCACGACAGGCGAGAGAATAAAAGACCATTGCAGTATAGTTCCATACAATTTGCAGCAATCCGACTAATCAGAAATCCTGTGTAGGAAGGAACTGCTGATCATGAGATCATTAGCGATAGGAGCAGAATTAGGCCATTCAGCCCATCTAGTCTATTCGGCCAAAGATAGACACAAAATGTTGGCGTAACTCAGCGGGACAGACAGCATCTCTGGAGGGAAGGAATGGGTGACGGTTCAAGTCGAGACCCTTCTTCAGACTGAGTCTACTCCGCCATTCAATCATGGCTGATCTATCTCTCCCTCCGAACCCCATTCTCCTGCCTTCTCCCCATAACCCCTGGCACCCATACTAATCAAGAATCTATCTATCTCTGCATTTAAAACTATCCATTGATTTGCCATTGACAGCCGCTGTGGTCCATTGATCCATTGGTCCATCGATCCATTGACAGCTGCCTGTGGCAAAGAATTCACCACCTCCAACTAAATAAATTCCTCTTCATCTCCTTCCCAAAGGAACATCCTTTAATTCTGAGCATCTCTAGTCATAGACTCTCTCAGTCGATATAATCTGTCGCTGTCATGTTTGAGCGATGACTGAGGAGGATGAACAACGTATACTGAAATAATAACCAAACTAATGATTAAATTGAATAACCACTCTGAACTTATCATCCGTCATTGAAACACTATTCACATGATGTCCAGACAATTGTCTATCCAGACAACCAGACATGCTGGAGAAACTCAGCGGGTGAGGCAGCATCTATGGAGCGAAGGAAATAGGCAACGTTTCGGGCCGAAACCCTTCTTCACGTGAGTTCTTCACACGAGGAAACACTTTTTCTCACAGAGAGTTGTGAGTGTGGAATTCTCTGCCTCAGGAGGGTGGTGGAGGCAGCATCCAGACAACCTGCCTTTCAATTTTCATGTAGATATGGCCCTTAAATATAGTGGAGTCAGGGGATATGGGGAGAAGGCAGGAACGGGGTACTGATTGGGGATGATCAGCCATAATCACATTGAATGGCGGTGCTATCTCGAAGGGCCGAAGGGCCTACTGCTATTGTCTATTAACCTATATACTTGCCACATATATAACCTATAACTATTGCCTATTGAGCAGTCTCAACCAGCATGTCATCTGTTCTCACTGTAGAATGTAACTGTAAACTCATTATCTCTTGGTGTAGAGTAATAGAAATTGTCCATATCCCTGTAACTAAGAGCTAAATCTAACCCAAGATTGCCGCCGACCTTCAGGGAGAAAGTGCAGCCTCCACACATGAACAGCGCCGGTGGTCAGGCTCGAACCAACCCGTGTCGCCCACACCGGGAGGCGGCGGCTCTACCCGTTGCGCCACAGTGCCCGCCCGCCGAGTGCCAGTGAATTGCGGCCACTTGTGTCCACCTCCCGAGCGGTCAATGAGGGTCTCTGAGAGCCACTGAGAAATCGCTCTCCTCTCGCCTCCAAGCAATAACCCACCAGCGGGAGACCACCCCGTGCCTGCTGCCCGCTCCCAAACCCGTCTGATTTTCACCCTGAGCGTTGAAATAAGACTTTAAAATGCGAATCTCAACGCAGAATGAGTAAGCCTCATCGATGGTAAATCCTCCCTCAATGCTACACGTTGGCTGAGGACGGCAGCCTGCTCCACTCCATTCACTGAGGTCACTCTATTAAGAATAATCTGACCTTTGAACATCCTGAGTTATAGGTTTAATTCACAGAAACTGAATCTGTGGCAATTTATTTTGCTAATTCACCTCTCGCAGCGCAAGGCAATGTCGAGGGACCCCGCGCTGTGGAGGGTCAGTTTGAACGGCGGTGAATGAAGGGGATTGGAATAATAAGAGACTCGTGGATCGGCGGGATAGCACGGGCGCTAGGTGAATGCAGACTCAAACCCCTTTCCCTTCCAACCTGCCTGCCCAACTGCATCCTCACTGGCCGCCAAGCCAGCGTTTAAATAACATGGTGGTGTAGACAAAAATGCTGGAGAAACTCAGCGGGTGAGGCAGCATCTATGGAGCGAAGGAAATAGGCAACGTTTCGGGCCGAAATCCTTCTTCAGACAGGGTTAAATAACATGTCTAAATAACATGTCTATGTTTCTATTTTCTTTGTAAGTCAACGCAGGTGCCCGTTCCACAGCGAGAAACAAACAGCACCTCATATTTCGCTTGGGCAGCTTACACCCCAGTGGTATGAATATCGACATAGAAACATAGAAAATAGGTGCAGGAGTCGGCCATTCGGCCCTTCGAGCCTGCACCGCCATTCAATATGATCATGGCTGATCATCCAACTCAGTATCCTGTACCTGCCTTCTCTCCATACCCCTTTAGCCACAAGGGCCACATCTAACTCCCTCTTAAATATAGCCAATGAACTGGCCTGAACTACCTTCTGCGGCAGAGAATTCCAGAGATTCACCACTCTTTGTGCGAAAAATGTTTTTCTCATCTCGGTCCTAAAAGATTTCCCCCTTATCCTTAAACTGTGACCCCCTTGTTCTGGACTTCCCCAACATCGGGAACAATCTTCCTGCATCTAGATTGCAGACTTAACTAACTTGCTTTCCCTCTCTCTCTCCACCCCCCCCCCCCCCCCCCCCCCCCTCTCTTAGTTCTGACAGTCTCTCTCTGATTACATTTTATCGATGTTTGCTTCATTCTCACCTTCTCGTAGCCAACCACGATCTATTCTAAGATAGACACAAAATGCTGGAGTAACTCAGCGGGACAGGCAGCATCTCTGGAGAGAAGGAATGGGGAACGTTTCTGGTGAGACCCTTCTTCCAAAGAGCAGCATCTCGGTTGATGTCCCTTTTTTCACACCTTCTCCTTCCTTATCTTTGTCTCCCTCGACCAGTACTCCCAGTCTGAAGGAGGGTCGAGACCCGAAACGTCACCCATTCCTTCTCTCCAGAGATGCCGCCTGTCCCGCTGAGTTACTCCAGCATTTTGTGTCTATCTTCGGTGTAAACCAGCCTTCCTAAACAGACCACGTCCCCTGTATAAAGCAAGCAGACACAAAATGTGTAGGCAGGAACTGCTGGTTTAAATCGACCGAAGATAGACACTAAATGCTGGAGTAACTCAGCGGGACAGGCGGCATCTCTGGAGGGAAGGGATGGGTGACATTTCGGATCGAGACCCTTCTTCAGACAGACTCTGCTCAGCAGCCGAGACAGACGCCGGCGCCTGGTACTGCAATCCGTTTGCCATTTGCTATTATTTGTCCCTGTCTGAAAATAGCATTCATGATGTTTGCAAATCTTCCAATTCAGACAGGGATGGTCCACTCCAACCTTTCATTCATGAATCATTTTCACCAACATACCGTAAAGTGGTTAGATTCCTTCCCTTCCCCTTAACATAAAGACTGACCGTCAATCCCTTCCAGTGGTCCTGTCTTGCAGGGGATGGTGAGCGTAAATCCGAACTGAAACCGCTGCCTCTCTTCCTCTTGTTGTGTCTCCGGGATGAATCACTGTTTTTAAGAAGGGCTTGGGCGAGCGAGAGGCTGCTGCCGTGCCACTCCCACAATCCCCAATCTGAAGCCACACACTCTCTGCATCAAATGCAGGCAAGCCTTTGACTGGCGTTGCTCGCTGCATTCAGGCTCCGCCCAGCAGTGTCAGTCCGCCTGGAGCTGCGAGTCCATTCAGAACAAAGGAACCGCCTGATCCGGCTCGCTGTATCACGTCTGAAGAACGGTCTCGACCCGAAACGTCGTCTGAAGAAGGGTCTCGACCCATTCCTTCTCTCCAGAGATGCTGCCATCCATGCCCCGCTGAGTTACTCCAGCATTTTGTATCTATTTTCGGTATCATCTCATATTTCGCTTGGGCAGCTAACAACCCAGTGGTATGAATATTGATTTCTCTAACTTCAACCCCTGCATTCCCTCTCTCGCCATCCCTCCCCCACCCAAGTCACACTAGCGTTTGTTTTCACGTAGCAAACATCTAACAATGGCCTGTTTCCTTTAGCACTGTTGCCTTTTTTGCATATTTTTCATTCATTTGT
Organism: Amblyraja radiata; assembly: GCF_010909765.2. NCBI lineage: Eukaryota > Metazoa > Chordata > Chondrichthyes > Rajiformes > Rajidae > Amblyraja > Amblyraja radiata. The sequence continues at coordinate 10,227,894 of NC_045996.1, forward strand.
TCTACATCTCTCTACATCATCCTCTATATATCTCGTTTCCCTTTCCCGTGACTCTCAGTCTGAAGAAGGGACTCGACCTAGGGCGTCACCCACTCCAGAGATGCTGCCTATCCCGCTGAGTTACTCCAGAATTTTGTGTCTATCACTGTCTCAGTGTACTACCTGATACAGGTCTGAAGAAGGGTCTCGACCCGAAACGTCACCCATCCCTTCTCCCCAGAGATGCTGCCTGTCCCGCTGAGTTACTCCAGCATTGTGTGTCTATCTTCTGGATAAACCAGCATCCGCAGTTCCTTCCTGCACATCTCACCTGTGTAGGGTTAACCTGTTACCTGTGGCCCAAGCGTACATCATTGTCTATTTCAATTATCATCTCAAGTGGTTAGTTTATGCGCAGTCCTCTCGACTTTCAATAACTCCATACATCATGTTAGCAATTCTCCCTTCTTTTTTGTTTAAATTGCCGTGTGTCATTTTCGTGACTAGCAAAACATCATGCAGTGTGAAGGCTCTAATTGGGAGGCTGCCGTATAAATTTTACATTACAGGACATTTTGGCACTGCTTCAAGGTCCCATGGTGTGATGTGAATTTAATGGGTATATAAATGTAAAACCATCACTTTAGCAACCCCTGGGTTAAGAGTGTGGGCTGTAAGGCTATAAACTTGATGATGCCACTGATTACGTCCATGTTATGTAACCATTGGCAGTGTTACAAAGATTTTCAATCTGTGCTTAGGGGGGTTGAAATTTTTTCCTGTATTAGGAACAACACTTAGTAGAACTCAAGACTTGTACACTCTGGAGTTTAGAAGGATGAGAGGGTATCTCATTGAAACATATAAGATTGTTAAGGGCTTGGACACTCTAGAGGCAGGAAACATGTTCCCCAAGTTGGGGGAGTCCAGAACCAGGGGCCACACAGTTTAAGAATAAGGGTTAAAGCCATTTAGAACGGAGACGAGGAAACACTTTTTCTCACAGAGAGTGGTGAGTCTGTGGAATTCTTTGCCTCAGAGGGTGGTGGAGGCAGGTTCTCTGGATGCTTTCAAGAGAGAGCTAGATAGGGCTCTTAAAGATAGTGGAGTCAGGGGATATGGGGAGAAGGCAGGAACGGGGTACTGATTGGGGATGATCAGCCATGATCACATTGAATGGCAATGCTGGCTCGAAGGGCCGAATGACCTACTCCTGCACATATTGTCTATTGTCTATAAGACCTAAATTCCTCCTTATTCCATGAGAGGAAATAGATCGGGTAGACGCACTGAGTCTCTTGCCCGGAGTAGGGGAATCGAGGACCTGTGAACTGGCCTCAACTATAATAATAATAATAATAAATTTTATTTATGGGTGCCTTTCAAGAGTCTCAAGGACACCTTACAAAAATTGAGCATGTAGAGGAAAAACATGTAAGGGGAATGAAATAAATAGTAGAGACATGACTAGTACTCAAAGTAAAGACAGAATTCAATACAAAACACCATATGAGGCAATTAATGCACAGATGAAAAGGGACGGGGACGTGGGGCTAAGGATGGGCAGAGGTGAAGAGATGGGTCTTGAGGCGGGACTGGAAGATGGTGAGGGACACGGAATTGCGGATCAGTTGGGGGAGGGAGTTCCAGAGCCTGGGAGCTGCCCTGGAGAAGGCTCTGTCCCCAAAACTGCGGAGGTTGGACTTGTGGATGGAGAGGAGACCGGCTGATGTGGATCTGAGGGACCGTGAGGGTTGGTAGGGGGAGAGGAGGTCAATGAGATATGGGGGGGCCAGATGGTGGAGGGCTTTGTAGGTGAGGATCAGGATTTTGTAGGTGATCCGGTGGGAGATGGGAAGCCAGTGAAGTTGTTTGAGGACTGGAGTGATGTGATGCCAGGATTTGGTGTGGGTGATGAGTCGGGCGGCTGCGTTCTGGACCAGTTGGAGTCGGTTGATGTAGATGGAGCTGATGCCAAGGAGAAGTGAGTTGCAATAGTCCAGTCGGGAGGAGATGAAGGCATGGATGAGTCTTTCAGCAGCGGGCGGTGTGAGAGAGAGTCTGAGTTTGGCGATGTTGCGGAGATGAAAGAAGGAGGTTTTAATGACATGGCGGATGTGAGGCTCAAGGGAGAGGGTGGAATCAAAGATCACGCCTAGGTTGCGGGCCTGGGGAGATGGGGAGACAGTGGTGCCGTCGATGGTGAGAGTGGGGTTATTGATTTTGCTGAGTGTGGCTTTGGAGCCTATGAGGAGGAATTCTGTCTTATCACTGTTGAGTTTGAGGAAATTATGTTGCATCCAGGTTTTTATAGCTGACAAACAGGAGTTGATATGGGAGAGGGGGGGGTTGTGGGGGGATTTGGTGCCAAGGTAAATCTGGGTGTCATCAGCGTAACAGTGGAAGTCCAGATTGAAGTGGCGGAGTATCTGACCAAGGGGGAGGATGTAGATGATGAAGAGGAGGGGGCCGAGTACGGAGCCTTGGGGAACGCCTTGAGTGACTGTGGCTGTAGCAGAGGTGTGGTTGTGGAGAGAGATGAAGTGGGATCTGTTGGAAAGGTAGGAACGGAGCCAGCTGAGTGCAGAGCCTTCAATGCCGAGGTCTTTGAGTCTGGTGAGCAGGATGTTATGGTTCACTGTATCGAAGGCTGCGCTCAGGTCGAGGAGGATGAGGATGTTGAGGGAACCAGTGTCAGCAGAGGTGAGGAGGTCGTTGAGGACTTTGAGGAGAGCAGTTTCTGTGCTATGGAGGGGGCGAAAGCCAGATTGGAGGGGTTCAAGTAGGTTATACGCAAGGAGGTGGGAATGAAGTTGCGACGCAACGATACGCTCCAGGGTTTTTGAAAGAAAGGGGAGGTTTGAGATTGGGCGGTAGTTAATGAGAGAGGAGGGATCAAGACCAGGTTTCTTTAAGATTGGTGTGACAGCAGCAGTTTTGAAAGCGGAGAGGACAATTCCTTGGGACAATGAGGAGTTGAAGAGATTAGTGAGGTAGGGGCAGAGTACGGGGAGGCAGGACTTCAACAGGGGAGTGGGGAGAGGGTCGAGGGAGCAGGTAGTGGGTTTGGAAGAGCTGATGAGTTTGGAGATTTCAGTAGGGGTGACCAGGTCAAACTGGGAGAGGAAGCAGTGTGGAGGTGGGGTAAGGAGGTCAGTGGAGATGTTGAAAGGAGGGGCCTTGGTAGGTGGTGGAGTAGATGCTGGGGAGTCGGGTACAGGATTGATAGATAGATGGTGCTGATTTTATCAGCGAAAAAGTGGAGGAATGAGTTGCAGAGATCCGGAGTAGAGGTAGGGAGAGTGTTGGCTCGAGGCTTGAGGAGGTTGCCCACTGTGGAGAAGAGGGTTCTGTGGTTTAGGCAGGGATCGGTGAATATGGAGGAGAGGTAGGCAGATTTTGCAGCAATGAGAGCATCTTTGTAGTCAGTGAGGTGGAGTTTGTAAGCTTCAAGGTGGACTACCTTCTATCTACCTCTGCCTCAAAAGTATCCACTGACTTAGCCTCTACAGCCTTCTGTGGCAGAGAATTCCACAGATTCACCACCCTCTGACTGAAGAGGCTTCAAGAAAGTTGGCCACTTTCACCTTCTCTGGGGCAATGGGCAATGGACAGAATGGATCACCAGCGTTTCCAACAACTCACAATTCCACTCTGCATCTTTAAGTCTCTCTTGAGTTGGATGTGGCCACTGATTCCTAAAATAGCCACCTTTACCATTCCATCGCCTTCGATAGGTACACGACTGACAAAGGCAGTCAGCAGCGGCTGACACATCAGTCCCACTCTCTCCCAACAGACCTTTTATCATCAGTGATATTCTCAGCCTCCTCACTGAGTGAATAATCACAGGATTACTCACCCGACCGGCACTCTGAGAAGATTCTACGTATCACCCAAGGGGATTGAATGATGATTTTTCTCGCTGTTAAAAATCTGTTCAGAGTGGCTGCCCCCGAGAGGGGGGCTTCACAAAATATGTAATAAGGAACTGCAGATGCTGGTTTACACCGAAGATAGACACAAAAAGCTGGAGTAACTCAGCGGGACAGGCAGCATCTCTGGGCAAGAGGGCATTTCAAAATATCCTAAGGATACAGACTATGTTATAAGGTCATCTGGAATAGGAGTAGAATTAGGCCATTCAGCCCATCAAGTCTACTCTGCCATTCAATCATGGCTGATCTAAATGTAAGAAAGAACTGCAGATTGAAGATAGACACAAAATGCTGGAGTAACTTGAATGGCACATCGAATGGCGGTGCTGGCTCAAAGGGCTGAATGGCCTACTCCTGCACCCATTGTCTAATATCTATTGTCTATAAATCAAAGGTAGACACAAAATACTGGAGTAACTCAGCGGGACAGGCAGCATCTCTGGAGAGAAGAAATGGGTGACATTTCGGGTCCCGACCCTTCCTCAGACTCAAGAAGGCTGAGGAAGGGTCTCGACCCAAAACATCACATATTCCTTCTCTCCAGAGATGCTACCGGTCCCGCTGAGTTACTCCAGCATTTTGTGCCTATCTTCAGCTTCACAAAATAAACAGGCCATTCGGCCTACCTGCCTTTGTTAGAATTAATACCTAGAGTTTGAATGTCTCGATTTAATATTCCTGGCTGTGGGGAATTAGTATTCCTGAAACTGGTTTTTTAGTCTTCAGGCCCTTACCTTCTGCCCTACCAGTTAGCAGGTGATGAGTGCTGGCCAGGATGGTTTTGGTCCTTGAAATCTCCACCTTTTTAGGCAGCACTGCATAGTCCTACACTGCTGAAGCGGAGGGCCAGAGCTGATGTGGCTGGGAGTTTTACTTACTGTTTTGTAGTGATTACAGCACAGCGTCATTTCAGCCCAAGCCACGATGCAACCGGTCAGCAGCTCTCTACTGTGCACCTGTAGAACAAGAGACAGTCCTCCTTGACAAAAGACTCTCCAAATCTTCTCGGAAGTAAGGCGCTGATTGCATTTCTTAATCATTGCACATTGTTCTCGGCCAGGAAAGACTTCAGACATGTCTTGCACCCAGGAATTTGAGTCTTGACCCTTTCGACTCAACGCTCGTTGAAAAGGGTCTCGTCCCATCCTACTGCCATCCAGTCCTCAAGAAGTTCTGGACCTGTGGGTTACCAGCATTATTGCTCTCCAGATATGGAAAGTCCTCTGAGTCTCCTTCTATATTCTGACTCATCCATCAGTGATACCCCATCAACAGGTGGTTTCAGCTGAACTGGAGATAGTTCGCACAGGCTAGCGTCAAGATAGACGTAAGTACAGCAGGGGTAGCACGCAGATAGGTGCATCCCATGCTGAGTAATCAGCGACACACATTTCCTTCAATACGAAGGACTGGTCTGTGAATGAGGAGTCCTCATCCAATTGCTGTGGTCGCAGAGACTCCAGTTTGCGAGTCTGCATCCCTTGGAAGGTGATTGTATCTGTGCGACTGTGTTTCAATGAAACGCCTGAAAAAAAAAAAAAACCTCATATGAAATGTCCACAATTCCTCCAGTGGAGGACCTGCAGATCCATCCACCATTCATCTCCTTGGCGGTAGCGAACTGCAACTGGTCCCTTTGCCGCAGGAGAATCTTGACCTGACAACCTGCAAGCACCACATCACCCAGCGATACTCCTGCGTGCACCCGTCATTGATGCACGTCACCTTATCTTCTTGGCCTCTGTCTACAATGCCCTGCGGATTGCCCGGACCTCAGAAAAGGTTAAAAGTCCCCAAAACTCCCCCAGGCCCACAGGTCTTTTAGAATCACTCCACCTAATACCATCAGGTCCAGGCGCTTTTCAGGGCCCCTCTGCGGGTTTCCGATGCGGCCTCTGTGACTGAGACAGCATACCCACAGCGTATGGGGGCTGTGAAGCCATCGACTCTTTTAAGTCAAGACTAAAAACTTATCTATACTCCCAAGCCTTTCCTGACGTCCTCTGAGTGAGGGCTACATGTATATATGTATGTAGTTTGTTTTGTTGTGCTATTCTTATAACAAATGTAAAGTACTTTGGCCAACGAGAGTTGTTTTTTAAATGTGCTATATAAATAAATGTGACTTGACATAAACGTACAAACCAAACTGTTTTTGCCGTCCACATTTCCTTCCCCACACGACCCCGTGGAACCAAACTGCCCTTCCCAAGTGTTTCCTCAAAGTCTTATTTGTATTTAGCGACACCATCTGTGGCAATAGACACAGGGGAAGCCACTGCCAAGTGCTGTGCCTATCTGGTGTACAATGCCATCGTGATCTGATCTAATAACAAACCTCATCATTTCAACATCACCAGCCATCTGTTTCATCCTTATTGGTGTCTGGTCTTTATCTCTCTCATTATTCAAATTACATATCTGCTACCAGAGAAACCAAACTTCATAAAAACTCAGCAATGATTAATCCATGTAATTAACACTTTGCTTTAGAAGCCTCCACGTGTGTTGGCTGTGACTCGATGAATAACATGCTCACCTCTGAGTCAGCAGGTTGTGGGATTCAGTCCCCACTCAGATACTTAATTGGGCAGCGCTGTGACGCAGTGGTAGAGTTGCTGCCTTATGCCCCTGTCCCACTTAGGAAACCTGAACGGAAACCTCTGGAGACTTTGCGCCCCACCCAAGGTTTCCATGAGGTTCCCGCTGGATCCCGGAGGTTTTTGTCAGTCTCCCTACCTGCTTCCACTACCTGCAACCTCCGGCAACCACCTGCAACCTCCGGGAACCGCACGGAAACCTTGTGTGGGGCCCAAAGTCTCCAGAGATTTCCGTTCAGGTTTCCTAAGTGGGACAGGGGCATTACAGTGCCAGAGACCCGGGTTCAATCCTGGGTGCTGCCTGTACGGGGTTTGCACGTTCTCCCCGTGACCCGCGTGGGTTTCCTCTGGGAGCTCCGGTTTCCTCCCACACTCCAAAGACGTACCTGTTTGTCGGGCTTGGTATAAATGAAGTAGATGCTGCTTTTACTTAACTAAATGTGGGGCAGCACTGTGGCGCAGCGGTAGAGTTGCTGCCTTACAGCGCCAGGCACCCGGGTTCAATTCTGACTCTGTCTATAGGGAGTTTGCACGTTCTCCCTGTGGCTGCGTGATGCTCCGGTTTATACCCACTTTCCTGTATAAAATCAATAGAGGAATAGATTGGGAAGAAGCACAAAGTCTCTTGCCCAGAGTAGGGCAATCGAGAACCAGAGGACATAGGTTTAAGGTGAAGGGGGGGGTGGACAAATTTAATAAGAATCTGAGGGATAACATTTTCATGCAGAGGGTGGTGGGAGTATGGAACGAGCTGCCAGAGGAGGTAGTTGAGGCAGGGACTATCGCAACGTTTAAGAAACATTTAGACAGGTACATGGATAGGGCAAGTTTGGAGGGATATGGGCCAAATGCAGGTCAGTGGGACTAGCGTAGATGGGACGTGTTGGTCGGTGTGGGCAAGTTGGGCCGAAGGGCCTGTTTTCACACTCTAAGACTCTGTGACCCTGTAACTCCAAACAGAGTGCCTCAGGCAGAGAATATGTCCACTCCTCAACGCTAACAATGTCACCCTTGATGAGTAAAAAGGGAAACCTTCAGGAAAAGTACATTAGCAGGGGCTTGAGTATGGATATGGGGGGGGCTGGAAGGATATGGATTATATGCAGGTAGAGAAGAGATGTTCGGTACAGACATTGTGGGCCGAAGGGCCTGTTCTTGAACCGTACTTTCCATGCCTTACTTTTCACCCTCTTTTCATAAGGTATAGGAGCGGAATTGGACCATTCGGCCCATCAAGTCTACTCCGCCATTCAATCATGGCTGATCTATCTTTCCCTCTCAACCTCATTCTCCTGCCTTCTCCCCATAACCCAAAATGCTGGACTTGAGTCTGAAGAAGATTCCCAACCCAAAACATTCCTATCCATGTCCTCCAGAGATGCCTGGCACGCCACATTACTCCAGCACTTGGTGCTTAACGCAAGATTCTAGCATCTGCAGTTCCATTATGTCTCCATTTCGCAGGAACTCAATAGCAACAAACACTCGGAGAGGGGCTGTGCTGTTTTATCAAGGGGTATATACGCTTCATGAAGCAGCAACATGCTAATTCCCGTGTTCAATACTCAATTTTAAACAACAACCTGCCCTCCCACAGTCTCTAGGTTCAAACTCTCATCGTTACCAGAGCTGTAATTATTCTACATTTCAACCCACCTCCCATCCCACCCAGACACTAGGCGTCAAAGAAAAGTGCTTGTTGCTTTGGAAAGAAAGCAGCTACAACATCTGTACATCATCCAGATGTTCATGGCCATCCACTTGATTTTTAGCTCCCAAGTCCCTCTCCAATTCATCTCCATCTCAACATCCTCCATATCCAGCACCTCATTGACCAAGAATTTAGTGGCCTACTATAACACAGTAAACCCTCGTTGTAACGGGCCACAGGAGGGTGGGGGGCAGGGGGGAGGGGGTGGGGGGTGGTGTCTGTTGTTGCCAATTGTCCACTATAACCGAGTAAGGGATTATCATTGTATACAGTAATGGGCTTGTCCCACTTAGGCGATGTTTTAGGCAACTACAGGCGACTAGTTTGTCGCCACATGTTCGCCGGTGGTCGGCAGGAGTCGTCTCCTCAGTCGCACAAAAAGTCGTAGTGTAGCGGCACCTGGTGGTGTCTTGGGGTAGTCAAACCCTCGGATTGGCTGCTCCACTCACGTGGGCGCGGGGCGCGATACTCGCACGCTTTTTTCACCGAGCTATTTCATTCGAGCGCCACACTTGTGGAAGTAACATCGTTTTTGTTGGCTGTCTTACCGACCTGAGTTTATTCACTGTTTTGTTGTTTCAAAATAAAACCCTTTGAATTCACTCGCTGTCTCGACTCGCCAACGTAGCCAACGTCTTTCTGGTCGGCGCTAAATTTTCAACATGCTAAAAATGTTTCGCCGACAGTGGCTTTAACGCCAATGAGCGTAGCTTGACTTCTCCTGACGTAGGTGTTGCCGTAGGTTGTCGCCAGGGTGACGTAGGTTGTCGCCAGATTTTCGGCGACCTGCTACAACTATGACAGTTGCCGGCAGTTGCCTGAAAAATGGCCAAGTGGGACAGGCTCTCAAGTCTCCCTGAACTAAAAGAAAACTGAAGTAGCAGAAACAAACAACAGCAGATGGGTGATTAATGTACAAAAGGACACAAACTGCTGGAGTAACTCAGCGGGTCAGGCAGCATCTCTGGAGTAAGACACAAAAAGCTGGAGTAACTCAGCAGGTCAGGCAGCATCTCTGGAGAAAAGGATTCGGGATGACATGGATAGGTGACGTTTCAGGTCGAGACCCTTCTTCAGACTGGCCGGTCTGGAACTGGGCCTGGAATTCAGGTGAGTTGACGGGGCTGGCCTACTGGTGGCTGGGGGAGAGGCGAGGATCGGCGGAGTCGATGGTCGTGGCCCGCGGGCGGCCGGTGGAACGGTAAGGGTCGGCGGGGGCTGGCGGCAGGCGGGGCCTGGAAGGGGCCAAGAAGGTTGTGTGGGCTGGTGCTGGTGGCAGTAGGCCCAGCCTGGAAGCAGAGGGGTGGCATTGCAGGCCGGGGGTGGCGTTTCCAGCCCGGCCTGCCGAACCACTATAGCCGAAATCCGTTATAAAGAGTTCCGTAAAGGGATGGCACGGTGGCAATAGGCAATAGACAATAGGTGCAGGAGGAGGCCATTCGGCCCTTCGAGCCAGCACCGCCATTCATTGTGATCATGGCTGATCATAGAAACATAGAACCATAGAAAATAGGTGCAGGAGGAGGCCATTCGGCCCTTCGAGCCAACACCGCCATTCATTGTGATCATGGCTGATCGTCCCCTATCAATAACCCGTGCCTGCCTTCTCCCCATATCCCTTGACTCCACTAGCCCCTAGAGCTCTATCTAACTCTCTTAAATCCATCCAGTGATTTGGCCTCCACTGCCCTCTGTGGCAGGGAATTCCACAAATTTACTGTCTGGGTGAAAAAGGTTTTTCTCACCTCAGTCTTAAATGGCCTTCCCTTTATTCTAAGACTGTGTGGCCCCTGGTTCTGGACTCGCCCAACATTGGGAACATTTTTCCTGCATCTAGCTTGTCCAGTCCTTTTATAATTTTATATGTTTCTATAAGATCCTGGCGCAGCGGTAGAGTTGCTGCCTTACAGCGCTTGCAGCGTCACACAGACCCGGGTTCGATCCCGACTACGGGTGCTGTCTGTACTGAGTTTGAGTTTGTACGTTCTCCCCGTGACCGCGTGGGTTTTCTCCAAGATCTTCAGTTTCCTTCTATGCCCCAAAGGCGTACAGGCTTGTGTGCTAATTGGCTTGGGATAAATGTAAATTGTCCCTAGTGTGTGTAGGATAGTATTAATGAGCTGGTCGGCACGGACTCGGTGGGCCGAAGGGCCTGTTTCTGCACTGTATCTCTAATCTAAACTAAACGTATCTAAGACTGTCACAGCCGATGATACGCTTCAGTGCCATTGTGCATGTGCAAAGAGAGAGGAGCTCAGTGACTGTAGTCTTCAGACACCATCATTGAACCAGTTACCTCATTTTATCAAATGCAATCAACAGCAGAAATATAAACTGACTTTGATGTCGAAACTTATCTCAGGCAATGGGCTGTATCAAATCAGCCATCTGCTCCACTGTCATTCCGGGATAAGCTTCCTTGACGGGAACAAAACCATCAGCGGGAGGCCAGCAGTGACAGCCAGGCACTGGGACACAACCCCACACAGCTCCATACAGTCAACATCACCTTCCCTCCCAATCTGCCCCACCATCTCCTCCTGTACACTTTAGACTTTAGAGATACAGTGCGAAAACAGGCCCTTCGGCCCTCCCTGCCCGTGCCGACCAGCGATCCCCGCACATTTAACACTATCCTACAAACTCTAGGGACAATTTGCATTTATGCCAAGCCAATTAACCTTCAAGCCTGACGGTCTTTGGACACCAGTACTGCCCTACACACGAGGGACAATTGTGTTCTGCAGACTCCCTGCTTTCTCCACACTGCCAGCCCCTCCACCTATTTTCATATCATCCACAAGCGAGTCAGGCAGCATCTCTGAAGAACATAGACAGGTGACGTTTGGGGTCGGGACCCTTCTTCAAACTCCAGACTGAAGAATAGTCTTGACCTGAAGCGGCATCTATCCATTTTCTCCAGAGATGCTGCCTGACGCGCTGAGTGAGTCCAGCACTTGTGTCCTTCTGTGTAAACCAGCATATGGCAACTGCTCTGTCTCCGACCGGAAAGCACTGCAGAGGGTGGTGAAAATTGCCCAACGCATCACCGGTTCCTCGCTCCCCTCCATTGAGTCTGTCCAAAGCAAGCGTTGTCTGCGAAGGGCGCTCAGCATCGCCAAGGAATGCTCTCACCCCAACCACAGACTGTTTACCCTCCTACCATCCGGGAGGCGCTACAGGTCTCTCCGTTGCCGGACCAGCAGGTCCAGGAACAGCTTCTTCCCTGCGGCTGTTACACTACTCAACACTGTACCTCGATGACTGCCAATCACCTTCCCCCCCCCCGGACACTCCTCCCACCAGGACAAAATAATTGCACTACCATGACTGTATGCACGTTAATATATTTATTTATTGCTCATATTCTATGTCGCTCTTCTAGGGAGATGCTAACTGCATTTCGTTGTCTCTGTACTGTACATTGCACAATGACAGTAACGTTTGAATCTGAATCTGAATCTGAATCTGAATCTGAATCTGAATCTGAATCTGAATCTGAATCTGAATCTGAAGCGACAAGACAGACACTATTGTGCAGATGCCGAGAAGTGTGTTGATCTCTGGCTGAACAACTTCTAATCTTGTATGTGGACTCGATAAGAAAAAGACCTTATGACTTAATCACAGGAGCATACAACTGAAGGCCAGTGTGGTGCATTGTATCCACATGTAGTATCAAAGAACTTTTGAGATCAATCCGAACCCTCTAGCTTGCACTGCACAGCTCTGCAGTCCACAGAATTTCAAACGCTGATCCAGGTCACTTTGCAATGTGTCAAAGCTTCTGTATCCACCACACCTTCAGGTGACCCTTTTATTCATGTGTGTATATGGTATATTGTATATGGTATATGGACACACTGATCTGTTTTGTAGTAAATGCCTACTATGTTCTGTTGTGCTGAAGCAAAGCAAGAATGTCATTGTCCTATCAGGGACACATGACAATAAACTCACTTGAACTTGACTTGAGTTCCAGATTCTCAATATTCACGGTGGGAAACCCTTTTCCTCGTGATTTCTATAACCTTCAACCTTTCACGAATCTTCCCTCCTCGATTGATGAGCGCAAAGTCCCGTATAAACATCTACAATTATTAGGTGGATTGGACAGGCTAGATGCAGGAAAAATGTTCCCCATGTTGGGGGAGTCCAGAACCAGGGGTCACTAGTTTAAGAATAAAGGGCAGGCCATTTAGGACTGAGATGAGGAAAGACTTCTTCACCCAGAGAGTTGTGAATCTGTGGAATTCTCTGCCACAGAAGGCAGTGGAGGCCAATTCAGTGGATGTTTTCAAGAGAGAGTTAGATATGGCTCTTTAGGCTAACGGAATCCAGGGATATGGGGAGAAAGCAGGAACGGGGTACTGATTCTGGATGATCAGCCATGATGATATTGGATGGCGGTGCTGGCTTGAAGGGGCGAATGGCTTACTCCTGCACCTATTTTCTATATTTCTATCTCCTGACCCTATCCTCACACCTCAATTATATCTCACAGTCATAGAGTCAGAGAATCGCCAAGTACAACCAAAGGTCTGGTAGGTGGGATTAGTACAGATGGGTGCTTGGTGTCGGCATTCAAGGAGAACGTTTTTCTAAGAACACATTCCTTTGAGAAACAAAGACCTTGAGAGGGATGATTCATCTGCAGCTTTTGAAGAATGATATCAAATTGAAAGAGACAGTGTACAGTGTTATTGAAAGAGATGCTGAAAGGCCAGCAATGGAAAGAGGGGGACAAAATAGACTGAGAGCAAATCAGTAAGAACAGCACAGTGGCGCAGTGGTAGAGTTGCTGCCTTATGCCCCTGTCCCACTTAGGAAACCTGAACGGAAACCTCTGGAGACTTTGCGCCCCACCCAAGGTTTCCGTGCGGTTCCCGGAGGTTGCAGGTGGTTGCCGGAGGTTGCAGGTAGTGGAAGCAGGTAGGGAGACTGACAAAAACCTCCGGGAACCGCACGGAAACCTTGGGTGGGGCGCAAAGTCGCCAGAGGTTTCCGTTCAGGTTTCCTAAGTGGGACAGGGGCATTACAGCGCTTGCAGCACCGGAGACCCAGGTTCGATCCCGACTACGGGCGCTGTCTGTACGGAGTTTGTACCTTCTCCCCGTGACCGCGTGGGTTTTCTCCGAGATCTTCGGTTTCCTTCCACACTCCAAAGACATTCAGGTTTGTAGGTAATTCGCTTGGTGTATGTATAAATTGTCCCTATTGTGTGTAGGATAGCAATAGACAATGGACAATAGGTGCAGGAGTAGGCCATTCGGCCTTTCGAGCCTGCACCACCATTCAATATGATCATCCAACTCAGTATCCTGTACCTGCCTTCTCTCCATACCCCCTGATCCCTTTAGCCACAAGGGCCACATCTAACTCCCTCTTAAATATAGCCAATGAACTGGCCTCAACTACCTTCTGTGGCAGAGAATTCCACAGATTCACCACTCTCTGCGTGAAAAATGTTTTTCTCATCTCGGTCCTAAAAGACTTAAAGGATTCACCATTCCAGGTGATTATGGCTGATCAACCCCAATCAGTACCCCGTTCCTGCCTTCTCCCCATATCCCCTGACTTTGCTATCTTTAAGAGCCCTATCTAGCTCTCTCTTGAAAGTATCCAGAGTATCTAGCATTAGTTAGTTCGGACTCAGTGGGCCGAAGGGCCTGTTCCCGCGCTGTATCTCTAAACTAAACTGAACTAAACTAAATATAGAAACAAACAATCGAAGCTTCTAAAAGGATACAGCAGAGAAGAGAATAGCCAAGATACATGCTGATCCCTCAGAGGATGAAACTGAAGTGTTACTGATGGGAAAGAAAGGGAATTATAGTGACATTGAACAAATATTTTTCAAGCATCGAAGGCTAAATTATAGAAAATCCAGGGCAAAAGAGACAGAGGAAAGTGGTCACTCTCACCAGGGAAAGTAAATTGAACAAATTAATGGGATGTAAGGCTGACAACTCTGCTGTAACCTACAGCATGCTCCCTAGGGTCTGAAAGGAAATGGTTGTAACAATCTCTTGCCCAGAGTCGGGGAATCGAGGACCAGATGACATAGGTTCAAGGTGAAGGGGAAAAGATTTAATAGGAATCTGAAGGGTAACTTCTTCACACAAAGGGTGGTGGGTGTATGGAACGAGCTTCCAGGGGAGGTGGTTGAGGCTGGGACTATCCCAACGTTTAAGAAACTGTTAGACAGGTACATGGATAGGACAAGTTTGGAGGGATATGGACTGAGTGCAGGCAGGTGGGACGAGTGTAGCTGGGACATGTTGGCAGGTGTGGGCAAGTTGGGCCGAAGGGCCTGTTTCCATACTGATTTGGATGATCAGCCATGATCATATTGAATGGCGATGCAGGCTCGAAGGGCCGAATGGCCTACTCCTGCACCTATTTTCTATGTTTCTATGATCACTCTATGTGTGTAATTGCAATGAATTCCACAGATTCACCACTCTCTGGCTAAAGAAATTCCTCCTAATCTTGTTTCTAAAGGCACATCCATTTATTCTGAGGCTGTGCCCTCTGGTCCTAGACTCTCCCACTAGTGGAAACATCCTCTCCACATCCGCTCTATCCAGGCCTTTCACTATTCGGAAGGTTTCATTGAAATCCCCCCTTATCATTCTGACCTCCAGAGAGTACAGGCCTCATCGTACGTTAACCCACTCATTCCTGGGATCATTCTCACAAACCTCCTCTGGACTCTCACCAACGGCAGCACATCTCTCCTCAGATATGGGGCTCAAAGCTACTCGCAATACTCCAGATGCAGTTTGGCCCGTGCCTTATAAAGCCACAGCATTATGTCCCTGCTTTTTATTCCAGTGCTCTCGAAATGAATATTAACAGTGCATTTGCCCGATTCGACTTGCAAATGAGCCAGTTGGGAATCCTGCACCAGCGCTCCCAAGTCCCTCTGCACCTCAGATTTCTGAATCCTCTCCCCATTTAGAAAATAGCCCACACCTTCGTTCCTGCTATTCCTGCATGACCGCACACTGTATTTCCATCTGCCGCTTCTTTGCCCACTCTCCCAATCTGTCCAAGCTCTGCTGCTTCCTCGGAACTGCCAGCCCCTCCACCTATCTTCGCATCATCCGCAAACTTAATAATAATAATAATAATAAATTTTATTTATGGGCGCCTTTCAAGAGTCTCAAGGACACCTTACAAAAATTTAGCAGGTAGAGGAAAAACATGTAAGGGGAATGAAATAAATAGTAGAGACATGACTAGTACACAAAGTAAAGACAGAAATCAATTCAAAACACAATATGAGGCAATTAATGCACAGATGAAAAGGGAGGGGGACGTGGGGCTAAGAATAGGCAGAGGTGAAGAGATGGGTCTTGAGGCGGGACTGGAAGATGGAACTTGGACGCAAAGCTGGATCCCGACCCTAAATTAATAATATTGGGCATATCAGAACAATACCTAAAACTCACAATAAACCAAAGAAATTTCCTTGATTACAGTATAATAATTGGGGAAAAATTGTATATTAAAATTTTGGAAAAACCCAACAACCCCCCACAATCAAGATGTGGATTATGGAGATGTCGGAGACCTTACATTTGGAAAAAATTAGATACGTCTTAATTGACAAACCAGAATTATTCATTAGAGTATGGTCTCCATTTATAGATTACTTGAAGGGGTAAATCGGATCAGATTCAGATCAGATTCAACTTTAATTGTCATTGTCAGTGTACAGTACAGAGACAACGAAATGCAGTTAGCATCTCCCTGGAAGAGCGACATAGAATATGATTGCAATAAATAAAACTATTTACATGTATACAGTCATAGTGTTTTTCCTGTGGGAGGAGCATCCGGGGGGGGGGGGTTGATTGGCAGTCACCGAGATACATTGTTGAGTATCGGACCGGCATGTAGGCCGGACTGAAGCCTGAACCCAGGACTATATGAATAGTTGTGTTCTCTGACCTATGGACCTGTCTCCCAAGTTGTATTATTGATAGTTTATCCTATTTTTCTAATTTCTTTCTTTCTGTCTTTTTCCTATCTGTAAATATAAATAAATAATTAGAGGCAATGTTAATAGGTAACATATAAAGGAGGATCCCAGCTACTTTAGTAACTGCGTCCCTGGAAACCTGGATATTTCATATGTAACCGTTAAACAAAATCTGTACTGGTTTGGATTATGATATGCAGATGCCTCTTATAAAAATGTATTAAAAAAAAAAACAAAAAAAACTTGGATGCAAAGCCATGAATTCCATCAACCATAATTAACAATATACAACGTGAATAGAAGCGGCCCCAACACCAACCCCTGCGGAATACTGTACCTTGCAGACATAACATTGTATTCATTGGTTAAAATCTTTTGTGGATCAGTGTTTCTGTGTCAGACACACTGTTCTGTATGTTGCACAGATCTGTGCATCAACAATGTGTTGCCTGCCTGCAATCTATTCACATTCCCAAGGTCAACGCGCCTCATCACTCTCAATACTAATGCTTCCAGCTCCTGCTGCACTCATTTCCCACGTTGCAAGAGCTGGAGGAATAAAACCTCCTTAATTCTGTTTTTAAAGAGCCTGCTGGATCTCAGCATCGCTGCCACGTATTGATGCAGCAGAAGCCAGGGCGTTACAGTCTGGAGAAGTGACGATCGTACCATGTCTGACGCCAGAGGCACGATCCGTGCAGTCTGCACTGACAGCACGCAGCCTCACCCACCGTTGTTCCATATCCTCCGCAGTTCCACTGCACGGTAGCTTTGCTGCCTCACAGCCCCCAGAGACCCAGGTTCGATCCTGACCACGGCCGCTGCCTGTGCGGGGAGAAGGCAGGAGAATGGGGATGGGAGGGAGAGATAGATCAGCCATGATTGAATAGCGGAGCGCACTTTTTTATTTTTTTATTTATTTCTTTGATTATTTATTTCGAACAGAATAAAAGAATAAAAAGCAAGTGTGAAACAGCATACGGAAAACAAAAACAAGAATATTTATAAAGTGTCAATATCTATAAATAAATGAAATCGTATGTGTCCAAAAAGGAGCAGGAAGAAGCCAAAGCTTATTAATTCCCACCCCTTATTCAACTGCTTGTAATTATCTTATACAAATTTAGCAGCTATATGTACACCATATGTACACCAGCCACTTGATGGACCGAATGGCCTAATTCTATCCCACAAAGACCGCTCCCTCCGTAACTCCCTGGTCAATTCTGCAGTTCCTTCTTGAACACTAATTCTATTCCTATTCCTTATGACCTTATCAGGTGCCAAGGAGAAACAGAACAGCTGAAGATAATAAAGGCACCTCAATGCCAATGTTATTCCCCCAAATCTACGCCAAAAATGAGACTGGACATCCAAAACCAGTCGACTGCTGAGCTTAATCCTAAAAAATTGTTCTCTTCACTAATACAGGCTTTCATATAAGATATCTCCTTACAACAAATGCGTTGTGTAGCCCCCAATACAGGATTATACGGTGGATAACTAACACCTTTAGCGAATTCTACAATAATCTGACGAAGTAGATGCAGGTGGCGTTTTAAATTCTAGGCGTGAGCGCTTTTAGAATCGTCTGAAAACAGAGGATTGGAATCATCATAGTAATTCTCTGAAAAAAGTTAACCAGAATCAATTGTAACATACGCAAGGCAAGGGCTCTTGAGCGGCACGGTGGAGCAGTGGTAGAGTTGCTGCCTCACAGCACCAGAGACCCAGGTTCGATCCTGGCTACGGGTGCTGTCTGCGCGGAGTTTGTACCTTCTCCCCCTGACCTGTGTGTTGGTTTCTCTGAGAATTTCGGTTTCCTCCCACACTCCAAAGACGTACAGGTTTCGAGGTTAATTGGCTTGGGTACAAATGTAAACATTGTCCTCAGTGTTGGACGGTGTCAATGTGTGGGGATCGCTGGTCGGTGTGGACTCGGTGGGCCGAAGGGTATGTTTCCGTGCTCTTTGAAGATGAGAGGGGCAAGGTGTTACATATAATAAAGGTTTCTCTGCTTATATGACGCCTGATCTGACATCATAGTGCATCCTAAAAAATGCCCCTGTCCCACTTAGGAAACCTGAACGGAAACCTCTGGAGACTTTGCGTCCCACCCAAGGTTTCCGTGCGGTTCCCGGAGGTTGCAGGTGGTTGCCGGAGGTTGTAGGTAGTGGAAGCAGGTAGGGAGACTGACGAAAACCTCCGGGAACCGCACGGGAACCTTGGGTTGGGCGCAAAGTCTCCAGAGGTTTCCGTTCAGGTTTCCTAAGTGGGACAGGGGCATAACAACATACTGTTATACTTCAATATCCAACAATATACTGTAACCACACAATACTGGTGAATGTCACAGTCACAAAAAATGAAGGGTTGGCAAGAAGTAGCTAGTTGAATTCTCATTTGGTTCAGGTTAGTTTAAAGATAAGGCGCGGAAACAGGCGATTCGGCCCACCGAGTCTACCAGCAATCCCCGCACACTAACGCTATCCTACACACTCTAGGGTCATCTTACAATTTTATCTAACAGCCTTTGGAGTGTGGGAGGAAACTGGAGCACCCAGAGAAAACCCACACAGTTCACGGTGAGAACGTGCAAACTCCATAAAGGCAGCATCCATAGTCAGGATCGAACTCGGGTCTCTGGCACTGCAAGGCAGCCACTCTACCGCTGCGCCACCGTGCCATCCAATATTCACCAATTTGCTGTATGCTTAATCCCTGTGTAACATTTAAACATGAATATTTTTCAGTATATCATTTACTGAACTCAATTCTAGATTAAACTTCCCTTATAAGAGACATCTCAATTAAATTCCTCTGTTTTACTTCAAAGCTCATTTTTTCAGACAAGCTTTGGATAAATATTCTATTGGTTTCCGACCTTGTTCGCTTATTTGTAAACGTATTCGGGGATTTTCTCTTGA
The DNA here is from genome assembly GCF_010909765.2 of Amblyraja radiata. Lineage (NCBI taxonomy): Eukaryota > Metazoa > Chordata > Chondrichthyes > Rajiformes > Rajidae > Amblyraja > Amblyraja radiata. The sequence goes on from NC_045996.1 coordinate 10,247,039, forward strand.
GTAAAGAAAGTCTTATAAATCCGAGTCATTTTTTAAACATGGTGTTTTATAGCACAGAGGCAAGCCATTTGATTCAATTTTGGAGATACTGGGTTGAAACAGGTCCTTCGGCCCAACGAGTCCATGCCGACCAGCGATCAACCGTACACTATAGACAATAGGTGCAGGAGTAGGCCATTCGGCCCTTCGAGCCAGCACCGCCATTCAATGTGATCATGGCTGATCATCCCCAATCAGTACCCCGTTCCTGCCTTCTCCCCATATCCCCCGACTCCGCTATCTTTAAGAGCCCTATCTAGCTCTCTCTTGAAAGCCTCCACCACCCTCTGAGGCAGAGAATTCCACAGAATATAAAACATCGGGAACATGAGATGTGAATCTGTGGAATTCTCTGCCACGGAAGACAATGGAGGCCAATTCACTGGATGTTTTCAAGAGAGAGTTAGATTTAGCTCTTAGGGCTAACGGGATCAAGGGATATGGGGAGAAAGTAGGAACGGGATACTGATTTAGGATGATCAGCCATGATCATATTGAATGGCTGTTTTTCGATGTTACTATGAGGGCAACTAAACTGGACCTTCGGCCCTCCTGGGCAAGCCTAGCCCAGACTAGGGGCCAAACCACAAGACTGTTCTGCAAGGAGATCATCTGAAGTGTGGAGTACTGATTTGAAACTGTATTAGAGACACAATTCTAGAGGTCATTCATTATTAAGATCTTTCCCCAGTAATGCTCAGGAAGTTGTAAATAATTAATGTACAAGATACAGATCTACTGCACAGAGCAGATGCCCCTGTAAATGTAAAATGCTTCTTTAATGTAACACGTCGATGAGAATGTTACTCCTTTCAATGCTTCCTCGTGGGGAAGTAAAATATTCTACAACTGTTTATCGCAATCAATGAGCAGTAATTAAAGTTCCAGTGTTAACGGCACACACACATTGAATCCAAAGGAAAGTGAACGCAGTGGGAATTTTTGGCAAATTTCCCCATCGATTCATGATCTGGTTGTCAAAATATTCTCTCGTCAAGGAGCAACTCCCTGGTAGCAGATCTGAACCGCTGCCCTGAGCTGCGGGCTCCAGGATCTTGGATTTGCTGATGAATACAAAATAAATAAAGTTACTTGGTGAAACAAATAAAATGTGTTAATTGTCAACATAGGCTGGAGGTGAGGTTATGCTGGAGGTGAGGAATATCATAGGCTCCTAGAGTCGCAGAGTGATATAGTGTGGAAACAGGCCCTTCGGCCCAGCTTGCTCACAACGGCCAACAATGTCCCAGCTACACTAGTCCCACCTGCCCACGCTTGGTCCATATCCCTCCAAACCTGTCCTACCCATGTACCTGTCTAACTGTTTCTTAAATTATGGGATAGTCCCAGCCTCAACTACCTCCTCTGGCAGGGTACACAAAAATGCTGGAGAAACTCAGCGGGTGCAGCAGCATCTATGGAGCAAAGGAAATAGGCAACGTTTCGAAACGTTGCCCATTTCCTTCGCTCCATAGATGCTGCTGCACCCGCTGAGTTTCTCCAGCATTTTTTTGTGTACCTTCGATCTTCCAGCATCTGCAGTTCCTTCTTGAACACATACCTCCTCTGGCAGTTTGTTCTGTACAGCTGTGTGAAAAAACATAGAGGGAATACAGAGAAGGTTCACCAGACTGATTCCTGGGATGGCAGGACTTTCATATGAAGAAAGACTGGATAGACTCGGCTTGTACTCACTAGAATTTAGAAGATTGAGGGGGGATCTTATAGAAACGTACAAAATTCTTAAGGGGTTGGACAGGCTAGATGCAGGAAGATTGTTCCCGATGTTGGGGAAGTCTAGAACTAGGGGTCACAGTTTAAGGATGAGAGGGAAGTCTTTTAGGACTGAGATGAGAAAATCATTTTTTACACAGAGAATGGTGAATCTGTGGAATTCTCTGCCACAGAAGGTAGTTGAGGCCAGTTCATTGGCTATATTTAAGAGGGAGTTAGATGTGGCCCTTGTGGCTAAAGGGATCAGGGGGTATGGAGAGAAGGCAGGTATGGGATACTGAGTTGGATGATCAGCCATGATCATATTGAATGATGGTGCAGGCTCGAAGGGCTAAATGGCCTACTCCTGCACCTATTTTCTATGTTTCTATGTTTCTATGTTTCTATGTTACCCCTTGGGGTCCTATTAAATCTTATTCCCCTTCACCGTAAACCTATGTCCTCTGGTCCTCGATTCCCCTACTCTGGGCAAGAGACTCTGTGCATCCACCCGATCTATTCCTCTCATGATTTTGTACACCAGTCTCACTTTGTATCGCTAGTTTGCTTCCAGTCCCTCCATGGATACTTAAAATATTTATCGACTTTCCTTTATGAAGTGCAAAGGTCTCTGCTTCAGTCGGTCCCTGTAGTGAAAAAACACACCCTCGAACATCTCTCTTTTGAAAATAATTCCTCCAGCATCTCTCACTCACAGAATTAGGAACAGAATCAGAATTCAGGGACAGTTTCTTCCCAGCAGCTATAAGTCAACAGAACCATCCTACCACAACTAGAGAGCAGTGCTGAACTACTATCTACCTCTTTGGTGACCCTCGGACTATCCTTGATCGGACTTAGCTGTCTTTACCTTGCACTAAACGTTATTTCCTTATCCCCTTATTGTGGAATTCTCTGCCTCAGAGGGCAGTGGAGGCAGGTTCTCTGGATGCTTTCAAGAGAGAGCTAGATAGGGCTCTTAAAAATAGCGGAGTCAGGGGATATGTGGAGAAGGCAGGAACGGGGTACTGATTGGGGATGATCAGCCATGATCACATTGAATGGCGGTGCTGGCTCGATGGGCCGAATGGCCTCCTCCTGCACCTATTTTCTATGTTTCTATGTTTCTATGTCCCATCTCTACTAGTTCCACTTGCCTTTTTTTGACCCATATCTCTCTAAACCTATCCAATCCACGTACCAGTCTCAATGCTCCTTAAATGTTGGGATAGTCCCAGCCTCAACTGCCTTCTCCGACAGCTCGTTCCATACACCCACCACCCCCGTTGCGTGAAAACGTTACCCCTCAGGTTCCTATTAAATCTTTCCCCCCTCACCTTAAACCTATGTCCTCCGGTTCTTCATTCCCCTACTCTGGGCAAGAGACTCTGTGCGTCTATTTCTCTGGTGATTTTGTACACCTCGATAAGATCACCTCTCAGCCTCCTGCGCTCCAAGGAATGGAGTCCTAGCCCACACAGCCTCTCCCATAGCTCAGGCCCTCGAGTCCTGGGAACATAGTGTGCGGGGATCACTGGTCGAAGGGCCTGCTTCCACATTGTATTGCTGAAACCAATAACTAAGAACTGCCCTTAAACAGAATTAATTCCTGACTCCTCTCATTCCTGGGTCAGACACAAGATGCTGGAGTACGTCAGTGGGACAGGCAGCATCTCTGGAGAGAAGGAATGGGTGACGTTTCAGGTCAAGACCCTTCTTCAGACTGGGCTTGTTGCACCAATTCCACAGGCTAGGAATAAATGGCAAGGCCTATATTATGCTGCGCGATCTGTACAGCCCTTTATTAATGGGATTCAGATTGCATGGAGCACAATTCCTGCAGTGCAGTCAAATTAAGCTGTGTGTTATTGATCTGGACTGGCCCCAGTTTAATGCCATTTCCCAGCAAGTAACACCCTGGCTTATTTTTTTCAAAGAGAAGGAGGGTTTTTCTTCCCAGTCTCAGCAGCTTTGTTCTGCACCTTGATTCTTCAATCTGCCTCCAAATCTCGGCTAATAGTTTAGTTCAATTTATTATTGTCACAGGTAATGAGGTACAGTGAAAAGCTTTTTTGTTGCACGCTATCCAGTCAGTGAATAGACAATACATGATGGAAAGGAAAAGCAAGGAACTGCAGACGCCGGTTTAAACCGAAGATAGACACAAAGAGCTGGAGTAACTCAACGGGACAGGCAGCATCTCTGAAGCGAAGAAATGGGTGATGTCTCGGGTTGAGACCCTTCTTCAGACTGAAAGTCACAGGAAAAGGAAACGAGAGATATAGATGATAATGTAGGGAGATAGAGAAGAAACTAGACTAAGTGGGACCCGTTGGGTCCCAGCATCATACGGGAGGGCTGGTCCCCCAACGCAATATTCCACCTCTCCACCAATTCCAATATTGGTGTCCAGTGGGGTGTGGGGGGGGCTTTCTGAAGCACTAGTATGGGTGTTGTGGGCTGAAGGGACTGGTTTCCAGAGGGCCAGTATGAACATTGTGCGCCGAATGGATTCTTGTGCTAGCAGCTCACTCACTCACAGCTGGTGGGCTGGCAGTTGACTCACGGCTATTCCTTGAAATTCCATTTCAAGCAGGGTGCAAGGCCACCAAATTCAAGTGCAGTTTCTTACCACTTCAAGCAGGGTGCAAGGCCACCAAATTCAAGTGCAGTTTCATACCATTTCAAAGAGGGTGCAAGGCCACTAAAGACAGCAAGTCGTGACCTCTCCCTCCTCCATCTTGCAGAGACTGAGCCACGCCCACACATCTGGGTTTTATAGTCCCTCTCCCCCTCCCACCAGAGGGAGCGTGGCCTTCATGGTGTGATCTCAACATTTTTTAAACACTAATAACTCTTTTATTTTTTATCGATGGGAAAAATCCTCCTGTCCTGCGCAGCGGAGGGGGACTCTGAGAAAGATGGTCAAAAATCACAGCCGTAAGTGGCAGCGATTTTTCTAAAATCAATATACAGAACAACAGGAAGTGGTCAAGATCAGACTGTTAGTAATGTAGATTAATGGCCCATATCCCTCTAAACCTCTCCTGTCCATGGACCGGTCTAAATGTTTCTTCAACGTTGCGGCAGTACCTGCCTCAACCACCTCCTCCGGCAGCTCGTTCCATACACCTACCACCCTGGACTGGACACATGGTGTAGAAGTCAGCTGCGTGTCACTGGGGTGACAGCAAATGTGCACGATTAATTAACTGCGACTGTTTGACAACAATTTTAGCTGCTCAAATGTAAGAGAAGGAGGTGAAAGATTGATGGGCTTATGCAGTTGCTCAGCTTTGAGCATTGAAGGGAAACAGGTTAGAGCTGGAGACACAGCGACAAGTCTCCAGTTCAGTTGGGAGAGCAATTATTTGTGGTAAATGTAATCTTTGCTACATTGATTGATCGGTTGTTTCTTCCAGATACCTGAAGATAAAGCCCTATTCCCACAACATTCCTTGCAATCAATGAGCTTTAATTTGTGATTTATTTCTGAAAATTGGACTTGTGTAACTCATTTCTGCCCTTGATCTTATCCAAGGAATTGAGGAAAGGAATAGCTGGCTTAAGGTGTGTTGGAAGAAACTGCAGATGCTGGTTTAAATCGAAGATAGACACACAATGCTGGAGTAACTCAGCGGGACAGGCAGCATCTCTGGAGAGAAGGAATAGGTGACGTTTTGGGACGGGTCAGGTCGGGTGAAAAAGGGTCTCGACCCGAAACGTCACCCATTCCTTCTCTCCAGAGATGCTGCCTGTCCTGCTGAGTTACTACAGCTTTTTGTGTCCAACTTCAGTTCCATAGGTCTTTTATCTGAAACATTGACTCGGTTACTCTTTCCACAGATGCTGCCGGACCTGCTGAGTGATTCCAGCTATTTCACTTTGTATTCCAAAGTGCAATCCACCACTTTCTTGATCTTGTTTCAATGGCCCTTGTGTAGGGTTTTGTAAATGGGTCTTGATAGAGATAGAAAATAGGTGCAGGAGTAGACCATTCGGCCCTTCGAGCCAGCACCGCCATTCACGTTGATCATGATTATTATTAAAGCTTTATTTCAGACACAGGTCCATATAACACATCAAACAGTACAAAGAATTACAAAGATATATTAAAAAATTGCATATTAGCCTAAAATATATATAAGCTATTGCACCAATGCCGTCTTAGCCTAGAAGTGAATCTATAGCAGCTTTTCAGAGGGCTGACTAGGGCTTCAATTATGTGGTTCTCTGATTTGTCCAGGCGACACATAAAACTAAACATCAGCTGTCTTAAGAGTGGCTCACAGGTTGGCACTCTAGTGGACACAAACAATTGACTGGCACTATGCCATCTAGGGACACGAAGTAGCAACCTCATTGCATCATTGTATGCAACCTTAAGCCTCTGCATACTCTTTTTCTTATAATTAGACCACAATTGAGCAGTATATAACGGTGTGATGTAGGTTCTGAACAGGGAACACTTCACAGAATCAGAGCACATAGAAAACTTCCTTATAAGCATGTTGGCTTGAAGATAAATTTTACAGCGCTGTCGGCAGAGGTCTTTGTCATCCTTCCAGTCATCAGATATGACATGACCTAAGTATTTAATTTCCTCACACACAGCAAGAGGACTGTCTGACAAATAAAAGGTCGGAAAAGTTGATTCCCTGTCCTCAGCGCTTCTAATTACCATTATGCGGCTTTTCTTAGCGTTATACTTAATGTCATAATCAAGGCCATACTGAGAGCACACCTTCAGCATCTGCTGCAGCCCAGCACTATATGGACAGAGCAGGACCAGGTCATCTGCATACATCAGATGATTAACAATAGTGTTGCCCACAAGACAGCCAGTTTTTAGCCTATCTAACTGATTTGACAATTCGTCCATATAAACATTAAATAAAATAGGAGACAAAATTCCTCCTTGCCGCACTCCGTTACTAACACAGAATGGAGCAGATACAACATTGTCCCATTTAACGTAAAACGTTTGATGGGCATACCAGAACACTAAGATTCTCACTAAGAATTTAGGGGCACCTCTATTTAGCAATTTTACAAACAAGTGTTCATGGTTAATTCTATCAAATGCCTTGGATGCATCAATAAAACATAGGAATACAGATGAATAGGTTGATAGGTTCTCAATTAGTAAGAATGTCAAAGGTTACGCTGAGAAGGCAGGAGAGTGGGGTTGAGAGGGAAAGATAGATCAGCCCTGATTGAATGGTGGAGCAGACTCGATGGGCCGAAACACACAATGCTGCCTCTATGTCCTATGAACTTATAGACAATAGACAATAAACAATAGACAATAGGTGCAGGAGCAGGCCATTTGGCCCTACGAGCCAGCACCGCCATTCAATGTGATCATGGCTGATCATTCCCAATCAGTACCCCGTTCCTGCCTTCTCCCCATATCCCCTGACTCCGCTATTTTTAAGAGCCCTATCTAGCTCTCTCTTGAAAGCATCCAGAGAACCTGCCACCACTGCCCTCTGAGGCAGAGAATTCCACAGACTCACCACTCTCTGTGAGAAAAAGTGTTTCCTCGTCTCCGTTCTAAATGGCTTACTCCTTATTCTTAAACTGTGGCCCCTGGTTCTGAACTCCCCCAACATCGGGAACATGTTTCTTGCCTCTAGCGTGTCCAAGCCCTTATGAAACCAGAGCGCCTGGAGGAAACCCACGAGATCACAAGGAGAGCGTGCAAACTCTACACAGACAGTACCCGAGGTCAGGGTAAAACCCAAAAGCAGGATCTCTGGTGCTATGAGGTAGAGGCTCTACTGCTGCACCAGTGTGCTGCCCTGCACATAATTGTTTTCATATAATCTTTCTGTTCATGTAACTGGTGGAAAGTTTTGCCACTGCATTTAAAACTTCTGAAAAGTTCTATGTTCATACTCCTCTGCCAAAACTAAAGATCTTTACAATTTAAATTTATAAAGAAGCCAAACTTCTGTCAAACAATCTGAAGCGCTCAGCTTGAGTGACCATCAAACGGCTGCAAAACACAAAGTGCTGGAGGAACTCAGCGGGTCAGGCAGCATCTGTGGAGGGAATGGTCAGATCAGGACTCTTCTTCAGACTGCTGAGTCTGAAGATTTACGACTGGCGGATCTGAAGGGTCCCGACCTGAAACGTCTTCCCTCCACCGACCCTCTGAGTTCCTCCAGCACTTTGTGCTTTGTTTAGGATTCCAGTATCTGGAGTTCCTTATGTCTCCAAACTTTAATGACAAACTGCACGGTGGCTCAGCGCCCAGTGGCACAGTTGCCGCCTTACGGTGCTTGTAGCTCCGGAGACCCAGGTTTGATCCCGACCACGGATGCTCTCTGCACGGACTCGGTGGGCCGAAGGGCCTGTTTCCGTGCTGTATCTCTAGACAAAACTGGGCATAAAAGATATGTAAGCACAGTGCTCTGTAAAACCCGTAATAAACAACAAAAATAAAGTTCAGTACACATATAAAAAGACAAACAGATAAATAAATAAATCTATAATAATAGTGTCCCCAAATAATCAAAAATAATGTCCCAAAGTCTATATAGTTTGGAGCCTGTTTGGATGTTGTAGTCAGTGGCGGACTGGCCAGGGTGTCAGCTTGCTCGATGGCAAGTGGGCCCCTGATGAAGTGGGCCCCCTTTGTCTCCCGGCAACCAATATTTTTAGACCCAGTCCACCACTGGTTGTAGTGTTTAATAGCTGGTGGCTGTGGGGAAGACACTGCCCCTGACACACAATGCTGCCTCGATGTCTTATGAACCTATGAAACCAGAGCGCCTGGAGAAAACCCACTCGATCAAAGGGAGAACTCAGACTCCTGTACCTTCTTCTCGATGGCAGGCGTGAATTAAAAGTGTGGGCAGGGTGGTGTGGGTCTCTGGTGTATTTTACTGAGCATTGTTTCTATTTATTCTGAATAAAATGTATTTCATTGAAAAAAAGAAATCAGCTAACTTCTCCGCAGCTAATAAACAGCTGTCTTGATGATGATCCTTTGAAGCATCTTACCCTCAAATTAAATGTTGAAGGTGTGTCTGGCAGGCAAGCCCTGAGTAATGGCAGCAATCACGAATGTTGTAGATTCTCAGCGTCGTGTGACCCTTTGCATCCCCCCCCCCCCCCCCCCCCCCCCCCCACCCCCCGTACACGAGGGATGAGTTGCAACACGGCTTCGAGAGCTGTGAGGTCTAATGGGAGCCGATCCCCAGCCTTATCCTTCAGGCTGAACCTGATATAACAAGCTGCACGATCATTGGGGCCCACTGCTGCTCCTCACCAGCCTGGCTTGTTATGCAGGAGCTCTGCAAGCACGAAGCAGCCTTTCCTCACAGTCACTGCGCTATTAACCCGATCCCATCCAATTCAATGATCAGAGGTGCAGAGAATCTGCAATGGTTTACGTGCAATGTGTCTGGGTTACGTCTGAGAACCGACAGGATTGTATATGTGTGGCGGTACTCCTGAAATTAGATAAATGTCCCCCACTATGTAGATAGGCACAAAATGCTGGACAGGCAGCATCTCTCGATAGATGGGACTAGGTGATGTTTCATATCGAGACCACAGTGGCGCAGCGGTAGAGTTGCTGCCTTAAGGGCCTGTCCCACTTTCACGACTTAATTCAAAACCTCTGCCGAGTTTAAAGGACCTAAAAATAAAAATCAAGATCGTGGCCAAGACTGGTCAAAGACGTGGTTAAAAAAATCAAGACTGGATAGACTCGGCTTGTACTCGCTAGAATTTAGACGATTGAGGGGGGATCTTATAGAAACTTACAAAATTCTTAAGCGGTTGGACAGGCTAGATGCAGGAAGATTGTTCCCGATGTTGGGGAAGTCCAGAACAAGGGGTCACAGTTTAAGGATAAGGGGGAAATCTTTTAGGACCGAGATGAGAAAATCATTTTTTACACAGAGAGTGGTGAATCTGTGGAATTCTCTGCCACAGAAGGTAGTTGAGGCCACAGTTCGTTGGCTATATTTAAGAGGGAGTTAGATGTGGCCCTTGTGGCTAAAGGGTTCAGGGGGTATGGAGAGAAGACAGGTACAGGATACTGAGTTGGATGATCAGCCATGATCATATTGAATGGCGGTGCAGGCTCGAAGGGCCGAATGGCCTCTACTCCTGCACCTATTTTCTATGTTTCTATGTAATCTACAAACTCCTACGACCTTCCACGACTATGTTCACGAACTCCTACGAGTATGTCTACAAATTCCCACGACTATTTCGATGCCCTCCTTACGAGTAAAGAGTTGCAATTTCTTTCATCCCAACCATTTTTTTTACTTGTGGACATTTTTTATCAGGCTGGATAAAACGTCCCGACTTACCTGATGCCACGAGTACCTACGGCCGGCATAACGAGCCGCTACGATATATCTACGGACTGCTACGGACTCGTTACGAACATTCTGCGAGTTTGAATCAAGGGGAAAACTCGGGAGAATTCGTGAATAACTCGTGAAAGTGGGACAGGCCCTTACAGCGCCAGAGACACGAGTTCGATCCTTACTACGGCTGCTGTCTGTACAGAGGTTTGTATGCTCTCCCCACACGTCAACATTACCCTAGGGATAATTTACCCGTGTACCAAGCCAATTAACCTGCAAACCTGTACGTCTTTGGAGGACACTGAAGATCCCGGAGAAAACCCACGAGGGTCACGGGGAGAACGTACAAACTCGGTACAGACAGCACCCATAGTTGGGATCGAACCCGGGTCTCTGGCGCCGCAAGTGCTGTAGTAATACCCCTGTCCCACTTAGGAAACCTGAACGGAAACCTCTGGAGACTTTGCGCCCCACCCAAGGTTTCCGTGCGGTTCCCGGAGGTTGCAGGTGGTGGAAGCAGGTAGGGAGACTGACAAAAACCTCCGGGAACCGCACGGAAACCTTGGGTGGGGCGCAAAGTCTCCAGAGGTTTCCCGTTCAGGTTTCCTAAGTGGGACAGGGGGCATAAGGCAGCTGCTCTACCGCTGCGCGAATTGAATGAGTGAACGAGTCAGCATGGACTTGGTGGGCCGAAGGGCCTGTTTCCCTGTGTACTGTGTCATTAAAACTTTTGAACCTATCGAAGCACAGCTGTAATGTTCAAGAAGGAACTGCAGATGCTGGGAAATCCAAGGTAGACAAAATTGCTGGAGAAACTCAGCGGGTGCGGCAGCATCTATGGAGCGAAGGAAATAGGCAACGTTTCGGGACGAAACGTTGCCTATTTCCTTCGCTCCATAGATGCTGCCGCACCCGCTGAGTTTCCCCAGCAATTTTGTCTACCCACACAGCTGTAATGTGGCCTGGGCTGGTGGGAGGGGCTGGCTGCGGACACTTGGATTGATTGCTCTTCCACCTCCACCTCACCCTAGACAGCAGTGACAGGGATCCAGCCAAGACAAATAATCCACGCTGGATCTCATCTACAGCGACAACATATCTCAATCTTGACAGCTCATCAATATGACCATCAGCCGCTTTATATTACTGAGCTGCTGCCTGTCTGAGGCTAAATCCTGAACATTGCATCCAGCAGACACGGGCTTAATATAATTGCTAAACAGACCAGAGGGGAGATGAGATTTTGTTTTGCTCAGCACTTCGATGTGATCTCGGATGGGGGCAGGAGACAAATGCTGCCAAAACTTTCCAAAATAATTTGATACCAACCCAGCAAGGTATCAAAGAAGATTGAGGGGGGATCTTATAGAAACTTACAAAATTCTTAAGCGGTTGGACAGGCTAGATGCAGGAAGATTATTCCCGATGTTGGGGAAGTCCAGAACAAGGGGTCACAGTTTTAGGATAAGAGGGAAGTCTTTTAGGACCGATCATTTTTTACATAGAGAGTGGTGAATCTGTCCACAGAAGGTAGGTGAGGCCAGTTCATTGGCTATATTTAAGAGGGCGTTAGATGTGGCCCTTGTGGCTAAAGGGATCAGGGGGTATGGAGAGAAGGCAGGTACAGGATACTGAGTTGGATGATCAGCCATGATCATATTGAATGGCGGTGCAGGCTTGAAGGGCCGAAGGGCCTACTCCTGCACCTATTTTCTATGTTTCTAAGGTCGGGATATGTGGAAAGAAAAGAGGCACAGTGCTGGAGTAACTCGGCAGGTCAGGCAGCATCCCCAGAGAATGCGGATGGGTGATGTTTCTGGTCTATGTAGGGACCCTTCTTCAGACTCAGAGAGCAGCAGGAATCGCAGAGTGGAAACCGTAGGACAAGGTCTCACAGAACTCATGTAGAAGAGATGAGAACTTCTCCAAGGTAGCAGGCACACCCTTGAGGAGAATTCACAGCGGAACAGTAAAATTGAGACATTTTGTAGGTTAATTGGCTTGGTATAAATGTAAGTTGCCCCCAGTGTGTGTAGCATTGTGTTAATGTGCGGGGATCGCTGGTCGGTGCGGACTTGGTGGGCCGAAGGGCCTGTTTCCCCGCTAAAACTAAACTGAACTAGTAACTGTAGAAGGTACACAAAATTGCTGGGGAAACTCAGCGGGTGCAGCAGCATCTATGGAGCGAAGGAAATAGGCGACGTTTCGGGCCGAAACCCTTCTTCAGACTGATGGGGGGTGGCGGGGGGAAAGAAAGAAGGAAAAGGGGAGGAGGAGGAGGAGCCCGAGGGCGGGCGGATGGGAGGGTGGGAGGAGACAGCTAGAGGGTTAAGGAAGGGGAGGAGACAGCAAGGGCTAGCCAAATTGGGAGAATTCAATGTTAATGCCATAAGGACGCAAGGTCCCCAGACGGAATATGAGGTGCTGTTCCTCCAATTTCCGCTGTTGCTCACTCTGGCAATGGAGGAGACCCAGGACAGAGAGGTCGGATTGGGAATGGGAGGGGGAGTTGAAGTGCTGAGCCACCGGGAGGTCAGGTAGGTTATTGCGGACTGAGCGGAGGTGTTCGGCGAAACGATCGCCCAAACTGTACAAGGTTTGGTAACTGTAGATGCTGGTTCACAATCAAAGGACACAGTGCTGGAGTAACTCAGAGAGTCAGGGAATATGGGGAGAAGGCAGGATTGTGGATGATCAGCCATGATCACATTGAATGGCGGTGCTGGCTTGAAGGGCCGATTGGCCTACTCCTGCACCTATTGTCTATTGTCTATTGTCTATTGGGTTGGGTTGTGACTGCTATTATTCAGGTTCAAAACATAAAGGTCCACGGTCTATGGGACGAGAGATTTCTCTTTGACATGGGGGCCTTTTCACAAAGCATCTTATCTCTCGTTTCAGATTTCCTTACCCATTCTCATGCCTTTCGACAACAGCTCCAGTGCCATGGAAACTCACTCACCGTCCACACAGCACTGACATTCTCCTGAGAGCATTGATCTGGTGAAATGCTATTGCATCAAATCTGTAACCCTGTCAACAGAAAGTTACAACCTTGTGCTTTGTCATTGCCACGGTCTACAATGGTAAAATATTCCACTCACGCAGTGTTTTATTCTATACCCATTGTCTATCCTTTCTCATTTTAATCACTGTTCTCCAGTATTTGGACAAGGTAATAACATCATGCTCAGGTGTAGGAAGGAACTGTAGATTTTGGGTGTACACTGAAGATAGGCACAAAATATCCACCCCCATCCACATCAACGGGACGGAGGTGGAACGTGTTTCCAGCTTCAGGTTCCTGGGGGTCAACATCTCCGATGACCTCTCTTGGACCCACAATACCTCAACACTGGTCAAGAAGGCTCACCAGCGTCTCTTCTTCCTGAGGAGACTAAAGAAGGTCCATCTATCCTCAGATTCTGATGAACCTCTACCGCTGCACCATCGAGAGCATCCTTACCAACTGTATCACAGTATGGTACGGCAACTGCTCTGTCTCCGACCGGAAAGCACTGCAGAGGGTGGTGAAAATTGCCCTGGTTCCTCACTCCCCTCCATTGAGTCTGTCCAGTGCAAGCGATGTCTGCGGAGGGCGCTCAGAATCGTCAAGGACTGCTCTCACCCCAACCACAGACTGTTTACCCTCCTCCCATCCAGGAGGCGCTACAGGTCTCTCCGTTGACGGACCAGCAGGTTCAGGAACAGCTTCTTCCCTGTGGCTGTTACACTACTTAACTCTGCACCTTGGTGATTGCCAGTCACACACCCCCCCCCCCCCCCCCCCCCCCCCCCCCGCCCCAGGACACTCCTTCCCCCAGAAAAATTACACTACTACTACTACTGTATATACATATATATATTTTACTGTTCCATTATTCTATGTTCGCTCTTCTAGGGAGATGCTAACTGCATTTCGTTGTCTCTGTACTGTACACTGCACAATGACAATAAAGATTGAATCTGAATCTGAATCTGAAAATGCGGGAGTAACAGCACCAGATAGACACAAAATGCTGGAGTAACTCAGCGGGACAGGCAGCATCCCTGGAGAGAAGGAATGGGTGACGTTTCGGGTCGAGACCCTTCTTCAGACTGGTTAGGGATAAGGGAAACGAGAGATATAGACGGTGATGTGAAGAGATAAAGAACAATGAATGAAAGAGTTTCGATCATCCCAGATGAGAGGGATTAAACATCGGACCATCTGCAACGGCCCCGTTCAAAGACCCCGACCACGGGTGAACAAAGGAGGAAGATGACTGGACTTCACTGCCTTCCATCACACTGAGGAATGTTGATTCCACTGTGGTGGATGTTTATGTTAAACTTATTTTTATGTGCTGTGTGTGTTGTTGCTTTTTACTTAGTATGGCTGTACGGTAACTCAAATGTCACTGTAAACATAGACATATAAATAGGTGCAGGAGTAGGCCATTCGGCCCTTCGAGCCTGCACCGCCATTCGATATGATCATGGCTGATCATCCAACAGTATCCCATCCCTGCCTTCTCTCCATACCCCCTGATCCCTTTAGCCACAAGGGCCACATCTAACTTAAATATAGCCAATGAACTGGCCTCAACTACCTTCTGTGGCAGAGAATTCCACAGATTCACCACTCTCTGTGTAAAAAATGATTTTCTCATCTCGGTCCTAAAAGACTTCCCTCTTATCCTTAAATTGTGACCCCTAGTTCTGGACTTCCCCAACATCGGGAATAATCTTCCTGCATCTAGCCTGTCCAACCCCTTAAGAATTTTGTAAGTTTCTATAAGATCCCCCCTCAATCTTCTGAATTCTAGCGAGTACAAGCCGAGTCTATCCAGTCTTTCTTCATATGAAAGTCCTGCCATCCCAGGAATCAGTCTGGTGAACCTTAATTGGTACATGTGGCAATTAAATTGAATCTTGAATCTTGAATCTTGTTTGGCTTCGAAAAGTGTAAATTTTCCCTAGTGTGTATAGGATAGTGTTGGTGTGGGGATCGCTGGTCGGCGCGGACTTGTTGGGCCGAAGGGCCTGTTTCCACGCTGTATCTCTAAACTAAACTAAGCTAAAATGTCAGGGTGGATGTGGTGGGGTGTTTCCGAGCTGTGAGTCTCTAGTGGTGACTCTAGTGGTGCATCTGCAATGGGCGTTCTCTGGAAGAGTGCAAAGCAAGTTGATCATGGTGACAAACATGGTGCAATGTTAACGAATGACACAAATTGCTGGAGTCACTCAGCAGGTCAGGCAGCATCCCTGGAGAACATGGACAGGTGATATTTCAGGTTGGGACCCTTCTTCACACCTACATGTTCTCAAGGGATCGAACCTGACCCACTCAGTAACCGTGTTTAAGAAGGAACTGCAGATGCTGGAAAATCGAAGGTACACAAAAATGCTGGAGAAACTCAGCGGGTGCAGCAGCATCTATGGAGTGAAGGAAATAGGCAACGTTTCGGACCCGAAACGTTGCCTATTTCCTTCGCTCCATAGATGCTGCTGCACCCACTGAGTTACCGGTTTGTTGGTTAATTGGCTTGGTGTATGTGTAAATTGTCCCTAGTGTGTGTAGGATAGTGTTAGTATGCGGGGACCGCTGGTCGGCACGGACTCGGTGGGCCGAAGGGCCTGTTTCCACGCTGTATCTCTAAACTAAACTAATCTCGGGGGAACTGAGCAGAATTTAGCAGCTAAGTGCTTCCCAAACGCAGTGGTATTGAAAGAGACCTTCACCAACTTAGAGGTTATTTACTAATTGTTTTCTAACGGCTGCTGTTATGATTATACTAAAGCACGGTGCTTTCTATTTTTGTCTGTGTTGCAAAGGCAAACAAGTGTTGAAGGAAATAAAGGCTGCATCTCGAATTACTTGCTCAGATGTGCAGTTGAATTTCTAAGCTTTCTACAGGGAATAGATGATGACTTAATAGAAGGCATGCGGAGTAGGACAAAGTTGCGGAGGGTGATGAGCGTGATACAGGCTCACAGCGGGATGCCTTGTGTTTGTGGTGCTATCCTCCTACCCACATTGGAGTGAGAAGCAACATGTGAGCCACCCGCATTTCAATACGTGGGCACTTAATGACATCCCCCACAACCTTCTGCAGCAGCAAATGCCGTCTCAGAGCAGGGAAAATATAGTTTTGTTTTAGTTTAGTTTGCATTAGAGATACAGCGCGGAAACAGGCCCTTCGGCCCACCGAGTCCGCACTTCAAGTTTAAGTTCAAGTGAGTTTATTGTCATGTGTCCCTGTATAGGACAATGAAATTCTTGCTTTGCTTCAGCACACAGAACATAGTAGGCATTTACTACAAAACAGATCAGTGTGTCCATATACCATGATATAAATATATACACACATGAATAAATAAACTGATCAAGTGCAAATAACAGAAAATGGGTTCATAATAATCAGAGTTTTGTCCGAGCCAGGTTTAATAGCCTGATGGCTGTGGGGAAGTAGCTATTCCTGAACCTGGTTGTTGCAGTCTTCAGGCTCCTGTACCTTCTACCTGAAGGTAGCAGGGAGATGAGTGTGTGGCCTGGATGGTGTGGGTCCTTGATGATACTGCCAGCCTTTTTGAGGCAGCGACTGCGATAAATCCCCTCGATGGAAGGAAGGTCAGAGCCGATGATGGACTGGGCAGTGTTTACTATTTTTTGTAGTCTTTTCCTCTCCAGGGCGCTCAAGTTGCCGAACCAAGCCACGATGCAACCGGTCAGCATGCTCTCTACTGTGCACCTGTAGGAGTTAGAGAGGGTCTTCCTTGACAAACCACTAAGTCATGAGAGGATTAGATCGGGTAGATGCACAGAATCTCTTGGGGAATCGAGAACCAAAGACATAGGTTCAAGGTGAAGGGGAATATATATATATTTTTTTTTAAAATATTTATTTTATTAGAAGCAATTGTACAAAGAGAAAGTAGTCAACATAACAGTTATACAATTTTCGTACTGCTTCAATATTAACATTTTATAAACTAATAACAAAATCGGAAAAAAAAGGAAAAAGGAAAAAAGATTAAATAGGTGTTTAACTTTTTCACTCAAAGGGTGGTGGGTGTATGGAACAAGCTTCTAGAGGAGGTAGCTGAGGCTGGAACTATCCCAACGTTAAGAAACTGTTAGCTAGGTACATGTGTAGGACAGGTTTTGAGGGATATGGACCAAGCGCGGGCAGGTGGGACTGGTGTAGCTGAGACATGTTGGCAGTAGTGGGCTAGTTGGACCAAAGGGCCTGTTTCCCGCACTGTATCACTCTCTGACTCCAAGACTCTATTCAACCCTTCAGTGACATTCCCAGCAAACTTGCCGCAGTGCCTTCAGCTTTTGGTAACATTCGATGTCAGTGGAAGAAGCTCAAGTCCTCTGGCATTCACTGTGTGCTGAGTCCATTACTAAATAACATCAGACATCTGGACTTTTTGTGTGCAGTTTTGGTCCCCTAATTTGAGGAAGGACATTCGTGCTATTGAGGGAGTGCGGCAAGGTTAATTCCCGGGATGGCGGGACCGACATATGCTGAGAGAATGAAGCAGCTGGGCTTGTACACTCTGGAGCTTAGAAGGATGAGAGGGAATCTTATTGAAACATATAAGATTGTTAAGGGTTTGGACACGCTGGAGGCAGGAAATATGTTCCCGATATTGGGGGAGACCAGAACCAGGGGCCACACAGTTTACGAATAAGGGGTAAGCCATTTAGAACGGAGATGAGGAAACACTTTTTCTCACAGAGAGTTGTGAGTCTGTGGAATTCTCTGCCGCAGAGGGCGGTGGAGGGCGGTTCTCTGGATGCTTTCAAGAAGAGCTGGATAGGGCTCTTAAGATAGCGGGAAACGGCAGGAACGGGGTATTGATTGGGAATGATCAGCCATGATTACATTGAATGGCGGTGCTGGCTCGAAGGGCCGAATGGCCTACTCCTGCACCTATTGTCTATTGTCTATTGTCTATTGAAACTTCATCCATTCCTTCTCTGCAGAGATGCTGCCTTCGGTTTAAACCAGCATCTGCAGTTCCTTCTCACACACACCCACAACATCAGGACGGGTTTGATGCTGAGTGTCAAGACCCGCTCAATTGGGAATGAAGAGCACACAGCTCCTGTCAAGGTGGAAAAGAAGTAAAGCAGCATCTGAAGCAAGATCTGAGAAGGTCCGGAGCTAATGATGGCAACACAGTGCCAAGGAGATCCATAAAGACAAGGATGGCCTGCAGAGTTTGTCCAAGCAACACCTCCACTGCTCCACTCTCTAATGATCACAAGGTACCTGTCATTCCTAAAGAAAAACAAATCCAGCAGACACTCCTGAGATATCAGACAAGCTCAACAGATGCCATTACTGAATGTATACAATACAATACAATACAATACAATACAATACAATACAATACAATACAATACAATTCAATTTATTGTCATTTGGACCCCTTGAGGTCCAAACGAAATGCCGTTTCTGCAGCCATACATTACAAACAAATAGACCCAAGACACAACATAATACCGCAAGGAATAGACAGGCAGGGTCTGAAGAAGGGGCTCGACCCAAAACGTCAACCATTCCTTCTCTCCAGAGATGCTGCCTGTCCCGCTGAGTTACTCCAGTAATTTGTGTCTATCTTCAGTTTAAATCAGCATCTGCAGTTCCTTCCTGCACATCAGGAAAGGAATGTATAAGAAGGAACTGCAGATGCTGGTTTACACTAAAGATAAACACAAAGTGCTGGAGTAACTCAGCGGCTCAGCAAGCATCTCTGGGCAAAAGGAATAGGTGATGTTTCGGGTCGAGACCCTTCATCAGTCTGACTTTTTAGTCAGTGAGCAACAGGGTCTGAAGAAGGGTCTCGACCCAAAACATCGCATATTCCTTCTCCCCAGAGATGCTGCCTGTCCCGCTGAATTACTCCAGCTTTTTGTCTCTATCTTTGACATTTAGGCACAGAGGGACTAGGTCAGGGGTGGGGAACCTGCGGCCTTCTAAGCCATTAAGTGCGGCCTTTTAAATGAATCCAAATTTTATAGAACAAATCTTTTTATTATTATTAATAAGTTTTTGTTCGTCTTTAATTTTAATCTTAAAATGGACGTATTTAAAATACCAAAGGGTAAAAGAATATTCAACAAAATAATCCTCCCCGAATGACGACCACAATTACAACATTAGTAAGTCATGAGGGCTATTTTAACAAAATAATGTACATTTTGAAGTATATCTGATTGAAGTTTCTTGGATGCGGCCTTATTAGATTACAGCTAACTTAGTGCGGCCATCCAACATGAAAAGGTTGCCCACCCCTGGACTAGGCCCGAATGCAAGGAAAATGGGCAAAATGGTCAACATAGACATGGTGGGCCGAAGGGCCTGGTTCTATGCTGTATGACGCTATGACAGCATGTGGTGTACCGAAAAAATGGGGCCTCAATAATACTAAACAGAACACATCTGAAGAAGGGTCTCAACCCGAGACGTCACCCATTCCTTCTCTCCAGAGACGCTGCCTGACGCGCTGAGTTACTCCAGCATTTTGTGTCTACGGTAACACATCTATGGGATCAGATCAAAGCTCTGCATTTTACCACATCTCGTCATGATGTTGATGCACAATGAATGCATGTGGGAGCGTGAGGCTGCAAGAACATCCTCAATGATCATGGTGCCCAGAATATCATTGTCCAACGCAAGGTTGAAGTATTCACAGCCATCCTGCAGCCCAAAGCATCCAGTGGATGATCCATTTTGCCTATTTCTCCTCACACCCCCATCACAACAATAGCCAATCTTTTTTTTTTTTTTTTTACGTTTTAGAGATAAGTTAGTGTGTGTAGGATAGAGTTAGTGCACGGGGATCGCACTAACTCTATCCTACACACACTAGGGACAATTTGCAATTATGCCAAGCCAATTAACCTACAAACCTGTACCACCTCTTTGGAGAAACCCCACGCAGTCACAAGGAGAACGTGCAAACTCCGTACAGACAGCACCAAACCCGGGTCTCTGGCGCTGCAAGATAACAACTCTACCGCTGCACCGTCGTGTCACCCCAAATTTTGATTTCTCTCTTTTCCAGAGCTGGTAGAGGGTCTTCAAACCTATATGTTTCACCTTCCACACATCTGCCAGATCCGATAACTACTTCAAAGGTTCAAAGGTTTCTTTATTGGTCACATTCACCTAGGTGTAGTGAGATTCTTGTTGCCAATGCAGCACATTAAAAAAAATACAAACATGACAATAATAAAGAACTTTAACATAAAAAACATCCCCCCACAATGGTTTCCATTATGAGGGAAGGCACAATGTCCAGTCCCATCCCCAGTTCACCCATAGTCGGGCCTATTGAGGCCTCCACAGTTGCCGCCACTGAGGCCCGATGTTCCAGGCCGTTCTCGCCGGGTGATGGTGCTTCGTCGTCGGGAGAATCCTCTCAGCGGCCTGGGAACCCTGGAACGGCCGCCTCCTTACTCGAGACCGCGGCTTCCAAAGCCAACAAGGCCGCGCCGGATGGAGCTCCACTATTGGCGATCTCGTCGCGAGATCCCAGACTCCCGATGTTTAAGTTCAGCGCCGCCGCCCGCGGCTGGCCGCTCCGCAGACCCGCAGCTCCGCGATGTTTTACTCGGCGGTCTTCAGCTCACCGGAGCTCCAGCGCGGCGACTCGGGCAAGGCATCGCCCGCTCCGCTCCGCGATAGCGCTCCAGCGCTGTGCCGCCGCCAAAGCCGAGGTTCTGGGCGGTCACCTCAGGAAACGCCGCTCGAGGCCCGCTGGTAGGCCGCGAGGACGGGTCGACGGTGCAGCCCAGAGAAAAGCTGCCTCTCCGACCAGGCAGGGACCCTGAAAAGTAGTTTCCCCCTCCCCCTCCCCCCCCCACCCCCCCACCCCACATAAAAAAGACAAGAACTCCAGAACAAAAACACTTTAACTAACTAAAAATAAAAAAAAGAGATGAAAAGACGGACAGCTGCAGGCTGGGCAGCCATGCACAGGACAGGACTTCCAGTATTATCAGTGTTTTTATTCTTAGATTTCCAGCATCTTGGGGTTTTTTCTATATTTTCAACATTCAAGAATAATTGGTCCAATGGTCCATGTCGCTAATGTAATATATAAGCTATAGTTTCGTTCCAATGACTTCTACAATCAACTACCGTCTACAGGGCCGCACGGTGGCACAGCGGTAGAGTTGCTGCCTTACAGCGCTTGAAGCACCAGAGAGCCCGGTTCGATCCTGACTACAGGTGCTGTCTGTGCGGAGTTTGCACGTTCTCCCCGTGACCTGTGTGGGTTTTCCCCGGGATCTTCGGTTTCCTCCCACACTCCAAAGACGTGCAGGTTTATAGGTTAATTGGTTTATAGGTTAATTGGCTTGGTAAATGTCCGTGTGGGATAGTGTTAATGTGCGGGGATTGCTGGTCGGTGAGTGGGCCGAAGGGCCTGTTTCCATGTTGTATCTCTAAACTGAAAATTAAACTGCAATCAATCTACCACCATCTAATTGTAATGGCAACTCACATTTCGCTACACCAATTGGTGTATGTGACAATAAATGTCCTTTGTCCTAATGAGTATGAAGATTGAGGGGGGATCTTATGGAAACTTACAAAATTCTTAAGGGGTTGGACAGGCTAGATGCAGGAAGATTGTTCCCGACGTTGGGGAAGTCCAGGCCAAGTGGTCACAGTTTAAGGATAAAGGGGAAATCCTTTAGGACCGAGATGAGAAAAACATTTTTCACACAGAGAGTGGTGAATCTCTGGAACTCTCTGCCACAGAAGGTAGTTGAGGCCACAGTTCATTGGCTATATTTAAGAGGGAGTTAGATGTGGCCCTTGCGGCTAAAGGGATCAAGGGGTATGGAGAGAAGGCAGGTACAGGATATTGAGTTGGATGATCAGCCATGATCATATTGAATGGCGATGCAGGCTCGAAGGGCCGAATGGCCTACTCCCTGCACCTATTTTCTATGTTTCTATGTTGATACAAAGAGTAAGGCCTTTGTGACTTCACTGTGTAAGCCCATGGAACATGCATTGTGTCATCATCTCCTTAACAACAGATCACTTGGGCTAAATTGTTTTCTTTCATTTTTTGTGACGGAACCCAGGGCTCCGAGGCGTGGCGAGGACAATGTGTTTGTCCACCGGTACCTGAGGGGGCTGCGGCAATGGCTGTTCCTCGCGAAGCACTGGCCAAGGAGTTGTCGTGCCCCGTGTGCCTGGAGCTGTTCACCCCTCCCATTCTGGAGCTGCCCTGTGGCCACAACTACTGCAAGCAGTGCATTGAGGCCACGCTCTTCTCTCAGAACTGTACCCACGTGAATGGTCACTTCTACTGCCCCATGTGCAGAAAAGTAGGAGGAGAAACTTTTTTTTTTTTAAATCACGATTAGAGCCACTTGGTGGCCCGTCCGCCACCGAGACTAGGATGGGCGTGGGTCCCAATGCTGCTAGACAGCAAAATCGTAGGCAGATTCTATGGTGGGAGATGGTGGCACTTTGACTTGGGTCTGAAGAAAGGTCCTGACCCAGAGCGTCATCTACCCATTTCCCCCACAGATGCTGCTTGACCCCACCAATATGTCCAGCGGCTTGCCTTTTTAACTCCAGATTCCAGCATGGATCCACGGGGGAGGTTGGACCCAAGCTGGATGCAAGAAGGATGTGTGTGTGTTTGTGTGTGTTTGTGTGTGTTTGTGTGTGTGTGTGTGTGGTGTGTGTGTGTGTGTGTGTGTGTGTGTGTGTGTGTGTGTGTGTGTGTGTGTGTGTGTGTGTGTGTGTTTAATATATATATATGTATACAGTATATATGTGTGTGTGTGTGTGTGTGTGTTTAATATACAGTATATATGTGTGTGTGTGTGTTGTTTAATATATATATATATATATATATATATACAGTATATGTGTGTGTGTGTGTGTGTGTGTGTGTGTGTGTGTGTGTGTGTGTGTGTGTGTGTGTGTGTGTGTGTTTTTATATATATATACAGTATATATTTGTGTGTGTGTGTGTGTGTCTATTTATAGATATATATACAGATACATGATAAAGGAGTAACATTTAGTACAAGGTAAAGCCAGCAAAGTCCGATCACGGATAATCCCAGGGTCACCAATGAAGTATATACTAGTTCAGCACTGCTCTCTGGTTGTGGTAGGATGATTTGGTTGCCAGCTGGGAAGAAACTGTCCCTCAATCTGAAGATTAAATGGTACGTTTCAAAATGTATTGATGGGACAGACATTTAAAAGAAAAACAAGGATAATTGGACAAGCTCGTCCAATTATCCAGCCATGTGAAAAACATTTGCCCGGCACTGGATAATGCGGCTGTTCTAGTGAGATTGAATGGAAGGCTTACGCAAGGTGTACCTTTCAAAGCCTCAGGTAATTATAAAGGCAATTAAGTACTTTTTGAGGTGGTCAAAGCAGGATACATGTCAGCAGGCTCGACAAAGAGAATTGGGAGAAAGGTAAAACAATATTTCCCCTGCCCTTTAACCAATTAGTGTGTTGGAAGGAACTGATGCTGATGCGAAGATGGACACAAAATGCTGGAGTAACTCAGCCAGACAGGCAGCATCTCTGGAGAGAAGGAATAGGTGACGTTTCGGGTCGAGGCCCTTCTTCAGAATGATAACTGGCAACTGACTGACAAACTAACATCAGTCTGAAGAAGGGTCACTCATTACTTCTCTCCAGAGATGCTGTCTGTCCCGCTGAGTTACTCCAGCATTGTGTCTATTTTGTGTATAATTAGTGCCGCACAAATTTGCATGTTCTCCGGCGAGTTGAGTTTCGTTTATTGCCACGCCTACTGAGGCTTTGAAAGAACAGAGGAAAAATGGGTTCTATTTCTCATGAAACATAGCATCCGCAACAGTGCTGCACTCCTTGGTCCTGCATTCAGGTTGTGCATCAAATTAAGGGCTTGGGTCTCTGTGGTTAACAATGTAGGTCAGGACAGCAGGGTGGCGCAGCGGTAGAGTTGCTGCCTCACGGCGCCAGAGACCCGGGTTCGATCCCGACTACGGGCGCTGTCTGTACAGAGTTTGTACGTTCTCCCCGTGAGTTTTCTCCGAGATCTTCGGTTTTCTCCCACACTCCAAAGACGTACAGGTTTGTAGGTTAATTGGCTTGGTTTAACTGCGAATCGTCCCTAGTGTGTGTAGGATAGTGTTAGTGTGCGGGGATCGCTGGTCGGTGCGGACTCAGTGAGCCGAAGGGCCTGTTTCCGCGCTGTACCTCTAAACTAAACTAAAACGAAATAATCTACTGACATGTTAATGACATGTTAACTGACATTAAATGTGAATTTATGGAATTCCCTGCCACAGAGGGCAGTAGAGGCCAAGTCACTGGATGGATTTAAGAGAGAGTTTGATAGAGCTCTAGGGGCTAGTGGAGTCAAGGGATATGGGGAGAAGGCAGGCAAGGGTTATTGATAGGGGACGATCAGCCATGATCGCAATGAATGGCGGTGCTGGCTCGAAGGGCCGAATGGCCTCCTACTGCACCTATTTTCTATGTTTCTATGTTAGTAGAGGCAGATCTTCGAGTAGGTGGTCCATAACACCCAGCAGGAATTCATCCCAATTAGAAAGAGGGATTCCATGGGAATAATATAAGGTTTACAAAGCAGCTCGGGAATAATGTCAAACTGCAGAGTAGAGCAGACAAACTGGCAAGGCCAGAGGAATGCGAAACTTTTAGAATAAATGACAGAATAAAAAGCTTAGAAGAGACAAGGAGGGATTTTGAAAGATAACTTGCATATAAAATCCAAGCAAAGTCTTTCCAGGGAGAGTTAAATAGGAAGGTGATGAAGCACCTCTTGAGAATGAAGCTGGTGAATTGATATTTTGATATTGTAATATTTTGATATTCTGATATTATATATTTTAATATTTTGATATTCAGATTACCTACCTGTCAAAGGTAGGTATGGGACCTGTTGAGAACGAGGCTAATGAATTAATAACGAGAGACACAGAAATGGCAGATATGGTAAATTAATTTCTTGCATCAGTCTCCGTCACAATATGAATGTCCCGAGATGAACCAATTCCAAATTGCAAGGGGGTTGCCTGTGAAAACTTGAAACACAAGGGATAAAATGTTAGAGAAACTCCCAGGACTAAAGGCACACACATTTCCACGACCCATTGGCCGACTTACAAAGGGTTTAAAGGAAGTGCAGAGATATTGGATCCATTGGTTGAATATTTTTTTTAAAACATATTAATTTCACGGGGGGTGTCCGAAGATTGGAATAAGAGCCAGGATTTCTCCCTTGTTGAGGAAGCAAGAAAGACAGGAGATGAGGCCAATTGTACTACAGGCCAATTAGTTTAGATAGAGAGCGGTGTGGATGCAAGGAATTACAGATGCTGGTTTGGGGGGAAAAAGCACAAAGTGATGGAGTAACTCAACGGGTCAGGCAGCATCCCTGGCGTACATGGATAGGTGACATTTTGGGTCGGGGCCCTTGTTCAGACTGATTCTGGTGGAGTAGAGGGTTGGATGGGTATACACGCTCATCCCTGTAACCATGTGGGTTTCCTCTGGGTGCTCTGGCTTCCTCCCACACCCCAAAGTGCAGGTTTGTAGGTTGATCGGCCTCTAGAGAAAGCTGGATAGGGCTCTTAAAGATAGCGGAGTCAGGGGATATGGGGAGAAGGCAGGAACGGGGTACTGATTGGGGATGATCAGCCATAATCACATTGAATGGCGGTGCTGGCTCGAAGGGCCGAATGGCCTACTCCTGCACCTATTGTTTATTGTCTATAAAATTGCCCCTAGAGTGCAGGGGAAGGGGGAATAGCGTAGAACTGGTGTGAAGAAGGGATGATCGATCGATGGTCGGCGTGGACTCGGTGGGCTGGTGGGGCCTGTTTCAAGGGGACGTCTCTAAACCGAGCTGCCCTCTCTCGCCAGCTCACCTACCTGCGAGGAAGGGGCATCGCCATCCTAAAGCGAAACATCTTTGCGGAGAACGTGCTGGAGAAGTTCAAGCAGGAGTTGGAGATGATTTGCAACAAGGAGCACAGCCAGCAGATGTGTGAGAAGCATGACGAGGAACTTGTCAACCTGGTGAGAGAGCAGCATCAGCACCAACTCCACGAGTTGCGCTCGCAGCGATAACTCATCCACAGCTTTTGTCCTGCAGGGGGCGGCAGCGGTGGAGTTGCTGCCTCACATCCCCAGAGGCCCAGGTTCCATCCTGAGATGCTGTCTGTACGAAATTCATCCGTTCTCCCCGTGACCTGCGTGGGTTTTCCCCGGGTGCCCAGGTTTCCTCCCACACTCCAAAGACGCACTGGTTTGTAGGTTAATTAGCTTCGGCAAAGATTGTAAATTGCCCCTAGTGTGTGTAGGATAGTGTTAAGGGCCTGTCCCACTTTCCCGAGTCCTCTGCCGAGTTGAAAGGATCTTAAAAAAAAAAAAAATCAAGATTATTGTGATCTACGAACTCCTCCTCTCGACTATCTTTATACTCGTGGACTTTTGTGTCATGCTGGAAAAAAACCGTCCCGACTTACCTGATGCCGCGAGTACCTACGGCTGGCATAACGAGCCGCTACGATGTATCAACGGACTCCTACAGCCTCCTACGGCCCCGCTACGGACATTCTCCGAGTTTGAATCAAGGGGAAAACTCGGGAGAATTTGTAAGTAACTCGGGAAAGTGGGACAGGCCCTTTAGTGTGTGGGAGTCACTGGTCAAGATGTATTGTCAGGTGTCCCACATAGAACACAGTGCCTTCAGTAGTCAAATAGTCTAAACTAAACCAAGCTTCACTTACATCTAATGGGTGGATAATAGTTGGTGAGAAATTTGGTAAGGTGGGGGGGGGGGACTCTGGGCTGGTTTACACATCCGGAGAATGAGGGTGGACACTCACACACTGACACACACACACACACACTGACACACACACACTGACACACACACACATTGACACACACACACACTGACACACACACACACGCAGTGACACACACACACTGACACACACACTCTGACACACACACACACACACACACTGACACACACACACACTGACACACACACACATTGACACACGCACACACTGACACACACACACACACTGACACACACACACACACTGACACACTCATGTACACACACACACACACTGACACACTCATGTACACACACACACACACACACACACACACACACACACTGACACACTCATACACACACACACTGACACACACACACACAATCCCCCACTACCTCCCTGCATGGCGCCCTGGTCTCGAGTTTGCACTCCCACCCTGAGGGTTGTACCCAGCCTCTGCTCGTTAGGTGGGCGAGTCCAATGAACCTGTGAAACCCACAGTCACCAGGCGAGATTTCAGCAGGGCTGTCGGCCTGTGCACGAGTGAGATCCAGCCACGCTCGGCCCACTCCTCACCCCCCTATCTCTGCTGCTTTCACAGATGTGTCTGCAAGATGACATGCCCATCTGCAGCATGTGCAAACTGTTCGGAGACCACCAGTGTCATGATGTCGCCAAGCTTGCAGACATTTACCAGGAGAGGAAGATGTGTTTCACTGATACCATGAAGTCTCTGAACACCAGGAATCAGAGTGTTTCGGGAACCATCCAGGTACGATACAATACAACCCTTTCCCCTGACTCTGTCTGAAGAAGGTACACATAAAAAGCTGGAGAAACTCAGCGGGTGCAGCAGCATCTATGGAGCGAAGGAAATAGGCAACGTTTCGGGCCGAAACCCTTCTTCAGACCCCTCTGAACACTCTGTCTGAAGAACGGTCTCGACCCGAGACATCGCCTATTCCTTTTCTCCAGAGATGCTGCCTGTCCCGCTGAGTTACTCCAGCATTTTGTGTCTAGCAGTAGGCCCCTCTCGGTCATGACTGACCATGGGCGATGCATCCTGGTCGGATGCAAAACTAATAATATTAGGAATGTCAGAGGGCACTAAGTTAACGACATTCCAAAGACGTTTCCTTGACTACAGCTGAATAACTGCGGAAAAAAATTCTGGAAAAAGACAACAGTCCCCACAGTGAAGATGTGGATCACAGAAATGACCGAGACACTACATTTAGAAAAAATAAGGCTTGTTTTGGCTGATAAATCAGACCAATTTTCCAAAATATGGTCTCCTTTCATAGAATTTCTTCAACAACAGAATGGTTGAACACAATTCAAAACCAATGCTTGGGTTGGGCGAGCGGGGGTAGGGAAGGATAGTGGGACATATCTCCGTTCAGTGGGGGTATTTTCTTCTCTCTTTTTTGTATCTTCTTTTTCTTAATTCTTTCCTTTTTCCTGTTTTTTTTACCCCGATTCATTTATCAGTTTTATAAAATGTTAAAACTGTACGAAAATTGTGTAATTGTTATGTCGATTGCTTTCCTCTTGTACAATTGCTTCTGGCCCTTAACTCCAAGAAGACCAAGGAGCTCATTGTAGACTTCAGGAAGTCCAGGGGCGGCACGCACACCCCCATCCACATTAATGGGACGGAGGTGGAACGTGTTTCCAGCTTCAGGTTCCTGGGGGTCAACATCTCCGATGACCTCTCTTGGACCCACAATACCTCAACCCTGGTCAAGAAGGCTCACCAGCGTCTCTTCTTCCTGAGGAGACTAAAGAAGGTCCATCTGTCTCCTCAGATTCTTGTGAACTTCTACCGCTGCACCATCGAGAGCATCCTTACCAACTGCATCACAGTATGGTATGGCAACTGCTCTGTCTCCGACCGGAAAGCACTGTAGAGGGTGGTGAAAATTGCCCAACGCACCACCGGTTCCTCACTCCCCTCCATTGAGTCTGTCCAGAGCAAGCGTTGTCTGCGAAGGGCGCTCAGCATCGCCAAGGACTGCTCTCACCCCAACCATGGACTGTTTACCCTCCTACCATCCGGGAGGCGCTACAGGTCTCTCCGTTGCCGGACCAGCAGGTCCAGGAACAGCTTCTTCCCTGCGGCTGTCACGCTACTCAACAATGTACCTCGGTGACTGCCAATCACCCCCCCCCGGGCACTCCTCCCACCAGGAAAAACACTATGACTGTATATATGTAAATAGATTTATTTATTGTCATATTCTATGACGCTCTCATATTCTATGTTCGCTCTTCCAGGGAGATGCTAACTGCATTTCATTGTCTCTGTACTGTACACTGCACAATGACAATTAAAGTTGAATCTGAATCTGAATAAAATAAACATTTAAAAAAAAACTCTGTTCTGCCCCAGCAGGAAATTGAGAAGCAGATAAACGATACGGTGACTTCCTGCAAGGACGCCAAGACCATGATAGACGTGGTGGGGGCCACTCTGATGCGACACCTGAGGTCCAAGATCAACGCCCTCAAGGTGGAGGTGGACGGTGAGAGGGTCCAGAAGATCGAGAAGTTGCAGGAGATACTGGCCACTCTCCACCGGCCCTCCCAGCTCTACCTGCAGATGAAACGACTGCTGGACTCCCACCTGAACACCGCCCACTTCCTGAAGGAGGAGAAGCCGCTGCGGGCGGAGGCGGGGAGGATCGCCCAGGAGCCCCCTCTCCAGACCCCGGAGGAAGGCTGCATCTCCGTGGCCCACTACTTCAAGGAGCTGGTCAAGGGCATCGACATGAAAGACTTCAGCTTCTCGGGAATGAACCGCATCCAGCTGAACAGCGGGGAGGAGATCGGGACCTGGGTGTCTGCCTGCTCCACCCTCAGCGCCTCTCCGGCCGATGAGCTGGACCAAGTCATTCACCAAATCATGTACAACCTGGGCTTCAAGAGCAGCTGGACCGACGAGTACGAGGAGTACGAATCCTTCCTCGCAACCACAAGCGCATCGCACTGCATCAACGGGCCTCAGGAGATGGACGGGATGCCGATGGAGAGGACCGACTTGTAACCAAATCTGCAGCACGTGTATCTTTTATGACTAATAAATACCATGTGTATTATTCTGTAGATTGCAGATTCTTTGCGTGTTTTCCTACTTGTGGTACCTTCTTTCCCACCTTGTAGACCAATTGTTCGTGTAACATTTGGGTTCCTGCAGAAGTTAGGAATCCCCTATTTTTCCATAATTGTCCAAAATCATGCACCACCCCGAATGCATATTGAGAATCAGTGTAAATATTTACTTTTAGATCTTCCCCAATAATACAAGCCTGAATTAAAGCCAGAGACCCAGGTTCCATCCTGCCCGAGGGTGCTGTCTGTACGGAGTTTGTACGTTCTCCCTGTGAACGTGTGGGTTTTCTCCGGGGCTCCAGTTTCCTCCCACAGTCCAAGGTGTAATAATAATAATAATGGATGGGATTTATATAGCGCCTTTCTAATACTCAAGGCGCTATACATCGCATTATTCATTCACTCCTCAGTCACACTCGGT
Organism: Amblyraja radiata; assembly: GCF_010909765.2. NCBI lineage: Eukaryota > Metazoa > Chordata > Chondrichthyes > Rajiformes > Rajidae > Amblyraja > Amblyraja radiata. Next base: position 10,277,523 of record NC_045996.1, read on the forward strand.
GGTGGTAAGCTACTTCTGTAGCCACAGCTGCCCTGGGGCAGACTGACGGAAGCGTGGCTGCCAATCTGCGCCTACGGCCCCTCCGACCACCACCAATCACTCACACACATTCACACACATTCACACACAGGCAAAGGTGGGTGAAGTGTCTTGCCCAAGGACACAACGACAGTATGCACTCCAAGCGGGATTCGAACCGGCTACCTTCCGGTTGCCAGCCGAACACTTAGCCCATTGTGCCATCTGTCGTCCCGTTGTACAGGTTTATAGGTGTACAGGTGTACAGGTGTACAGGTTTATAGGTTAATTTGACCGGTAAAAAATGTAAATTGCCCCTGTTTTTTGTATTTTAAACATTACATCCCTGTTTTTTTGTATTCTAGCCCTTTTGAAATAAATGCTAGCTTTCTTTACTATCGATTCGACTTGCAGATTAACATTTTGGGAATCCTGCACCAGCACTCCCAAGTCCCTTTGCACCTCCGATTTCTGAATTCTCTCCCCATTTAGAAAATAGTCTACGCCTTTATTCCAAGGACCAAAATGCATGACTCCACACTTTGCTACACTATATTCCATCTGCCACTTCTCTGCCCACTCTCACAATTGGAGAACATTCCACCTTTCATTTGTTTTGTATCCAAGACAGAACAAATTAAGACTTCTGTCATCAAATAAAATCTGCTGTGTTGATTCTCTATCGCTGTTCCTGTTAATAAGCTTCAGCGGCAGTTTATAACTTAACACACATGCTCTGCCTGTGTTTATTCTGCAGCTATCCAAAGGATACACAGATAACAAAGACTGTGCCAATTAAGAATGCAAATTGCAATGGGAATTTCTGTTCAATTATTCTTCCCAAGACATAGAATGATGACAGCATCAATGTAAACGTCTCAAGAGCAATAATTTGCATTTGCATTGCATGTTCAATATAGTACAACATGCCAAAGTAATTTAGTTTACAGCGCGGAAACAGGCCCTTTGGCCCACCGAGTCCGCACCGACCAGCGATCCCCGCACATTAACACTATCCTACACACACTCGGGACAATTTACACTTATTTTGTACTAAACCAATTAACCTACAAACCTGTACGTCTTTGGAGTGTGGGAGGAAACCAAAGGTCTCGGAGAAAACCCACACAAGTCACCGGGAGAACGTACAAACTCCATACAGACAGCACCCGTAGTCGGGATCGAACCTGGGTTTCCGGTGCTGCAAGCGCTGTAAAGGGCCTGTCCCACTTGGCCGTCATTTCGCGTCACGCAGATACATCACAAAATCCTGCGACGCCGCGCGTCACTGCCTATGTCATCGCGCACCAAGCGCATGTAATGCGCGCATCACGTGCGTGTCACGACGCGTAAATTACACACAAATGACGGCCAAGTGGGACGGGCCCTTAAGGCAGCAACTTTGGCAGATGAGATCAGTTTGTCTTGATACAATCACAGACCTTGTGGGCTGAAGAGCCTGTTCCTGTGATGTACTGTTCTATGTTCCATCATCTGCAGTTTTATTTATTCCCAAACTCTTTCCAGAAACATTATCATAGTTTGACTTTAGTCCACAATAGTGTTTGCTAGAACACATGACCAAAAGCTTGGTCACAAAAGCTCATTTGTCAATGAATGTGTTAAATGGGGAAAAGGTGATGGGGAGGGAACTTTGGAGGTTAAGTCCATGGGAAGTTGAGGATAAAGCCACCAGCCAAGGAGTGTAGGAAGGAACTGTAGATGCTGGTTTAAACTGAAGATAGGCACAAAATGCCGGAGTAACTCAGCGGGACAGGCAGCATCTCTAGAGAGAACAAATGGGTGACGTTTTCGGTTGAGACCCTTCTTCAGTCAGTTACTCCAGCATTTTGCGTCCACCTTCGATTTAAACCAGCATCTGCAGTTCGTTCCTGCAGACCTGAAGAAGGGTCTCATGCTGCCTGTCCCGCTGAGTTACTCCAGCATTTTGTGTCTATCTTCAGACTGATTGGATAGTTCTAGCAAAGGGATGGCACAACAGAGATGGGCCAAATGGCCTCGTTTGCATTATATGATTTTACCTCAGCGGGACAGGCAGCATCTCTGGAGAGAAGGAATGGGTGACGTTTCAGCTTCAGAAGCCCGAAGAAGGGTCTCGACCCGAAACGTCACCCATTCCTTCTCTCCAGAGATGCTGCCTGTCCCGCTGAGTTACTCCAGCATTTTGTGTCAAGCCAAGGAGAGTGGGTGCACGATCCCTCTGGAAAAGTGGGGAGACCATGACTGATGGAGGCAGCAGGGTAAGACCATAACGAGAGCAAAACAGAGGAGAAGAAAATAGTAAATAGAAAGATAAACAACAGAAACAATGAGAAACAGGAGCAATTGTTGAGTGGGATTTGGTGCAGGTTAGAAATCAATTTTTCTAAATTATTTTACATATTTAACTGGCACAAATTTAAGCAAAATTGGCTGCTCTTTAAGTATTATATCACTCACACTGCAAGCATAGCTGTGAAAATCTTCTCGGGTGCTCCTCTTAAAATGGCTGGGGCTGCGAGGGAGGTGCGAGATTTACAGGAACCTGAATCTTCTTCAGGTTGATAGATATTTTACATGAAGCCAGAGCCAGCAACTACCTTGCTGATGAAGCCAACTCAATGGTAAATTCCGAGTTTGAATTGGAGATAAATTGGAAGACAGATGTGATGGGGGGCATCGCAAGCCCGACACATCTGCGGAAACAAAACACATATCCATTAGGCGACCGGTTACAGGAGACAGGTAGAAAAAAAGTGCTGGAGAAACTCAGCGGGTTTCAGGTGTGGAAAGACACAAAGTAGGCCCTTTCCTTTTCTGTTTTCTCTCTTGCTTTTTTTCCTCTTCTTCTTCGCTTTCTTTTTATCTTTATATAATAATAATAATAATAATAATAATAATAATAATAATAATAATAACTTTATTTATAGAGCACTTTAAAAACAACCACTGTTGCAACAAAGTGCTGTACATGACTAATCATGAACAAAAAATTATTACAAGACAATAAAAACATTAAAAGAGAGAGTAAAAACAATTAAAAAAACATTAAAAACACTAAAACAGGAGCAAAGTCTCATGTAGGGTCAAAAGCCAAGGAATAGAAAAGGGTTTTAAGACTGGTTTTGAAGATGGACAGTGAGGGGGCCTGTCTGATGTGCAACGGCAGAGTGTTCCATAATGTCGGAGCAGCAACAGAGAAGGCTCTATCCCCTCTGAGCTTCCGCTTAATAATAATAATAATAATGGATGGGATTTATATAGCGCCTTTCTAATATTCAAGGCGCTTTACATCGCATTATTCATTCACTCCTCAGTCACACTCGGTGGTGGTAAGCTACTTCTGTAGCCACAGCTGCCCTGGGGCAGACTGACGGAAGCGTGGCTGCCAATCTGCGCCTACGGCCCCTCCGACCACCACCAATCACTCACACACATTCACACACATTCACACACAGGCAAAGGTGGGTGAGTTGTGTCTTGCCCAAGGACACAACGACAGTATGCACTCCAAGCGGGATTCGAACCGGCTACCTTCCGGTTGCCAGCCGAACACTTAGCCCATTGTGCCATCTGTCCTTGGTACCTCCAGGAGCAGCTGATCAGCTGACCTGAGGCACCGGGCAGGAGCGTAGGGATGAAGCAGCTCAGAGAGGTAACGCGGGGCGAGACCATTTAAAGATTTAAAAACGAATAAAAGAATCTTAAACTGAACTCGAAAATACACCGGCAGCCAGTGGAGGGAGGCCAGAATTGGCGTTATGTGCTCCCTCTTTCGAGTTCCAGTTAAGAGGCGAGCAGCAGCATTCTGAACCAACTGGAGACGAGCCAGGGAAGATCGAGTAACTCCAAAATAGAGTGCGTTACAGTAATCCAGCCTAGACGTGATGAAGGCATGGATCACTGTTTCAAAATGCTGCCGCTCAAGAATGGGCTTCACCTTTGCCAGCTGCCTTAAATGAAAGAAGCTGGACTTAACCACCGCGCCTATTTGATGATCTAATTTAAAATCACTGTCCATCTTAAAACCCAAGTTTAAAACTGTTGGCTTCACATACCGTGCCAGGGGACCCAAGTCAACAGGGGGAGGTTCACGGCAGCCATTGGGACCAAACACTATCACCTCTGTCTTTTTTTCATTAAAGCCTAGAAAGTTTAGGGCCATCCAGGATTTAATGTCATCAAGACATGACAGAAGTGATTTAACAGAGAAAGCATCTTCCTTCCTCAGCGGCATATATAGTTGGCTATCATCAGCATAACAATGAAAAGAGATGCCATACTTTCTAAGAATGGAACCCAGAGGAAGTAAGTACAGTGCGAAAAGCAGGGGCCCTAAAATTGAGCCCTGTGGAACTCCATATGACAGAGGAGCGGAGGGATTCAAAACCATATATTTCTTTTCTTTTTTTTTTTTTGTTCTTCCTTTCTGGGCTTCTACTTTTTTCTACATCTCTATGGGCTCTTTTTCTCTATCTATCCACAAATTACCAATTGTCAACTTTTGGGGCCGACACATCGCTACTTTCCTTAATCTCTTCTTTCTTCTTTTCTTGTGCCTATTAGTTTTATATTGTTAAATTTAAACCAAGAAGTTGTACACTAAATGTATTATGTTATATTCCATGGTTTATACGATTGTACAGTGCTTCTAATAAAAAAAATTTTTTTTTTTAAAGAAACTCAGCGGGTGAGGCAGCATCTATGGAGCGAAGGAATAGGTGACGTTTCGGGTCGAGACCCTTCTTCAGATTAGTGTAATAATAATAATAATGGATGGGATTTATATAGCGCCTTTCTAATACTCAAGGCGCTTTACATCGCATTATTCATTCACTCCTCAGTCACACTCGGTGGTGGTAAGCTACTTCTGTAGCCACAGCTGCCCTGGGGCAGACTGTCGGAAGCGTGGCTGCCAATCTGCGCCTACGGCCCCTCCGACCACCACCAATCACTCACACACATTCACACACATTCACACACAGGCAAAGGTGGGTGAAGTGTCTTGCCCAAGGACACAACGACAGTATGCACTCCAAGCGGGATTCGAACCGGCTACCTTCCGGTTGCCAGCCGAACACTTAGCCCATTGTGCCATCTGTCGTCCCTAGTGTCGTAGCTGGGACATGTTGGTCAGTATGGGCAAGTTGGGCTGAAGGGCCTGTACCACTCTACGGCAATAAACACAAGAGGCCATAAGGCATGTAATGAGGGTGAAGCTTGATGGACATATTGGGGGATGAGTCTGAAGAAGGGTCTCCACCCGAAGCGTTTGCAGAGACATGAGGAATGGGACTGATTGCATCTTGACCTGAAACATCACCAGAGATGCCTTCTCCCCAGAGATGCTGCCTGTCCTGCTCAGTTGCTCCAGCATTTTGTGTCTATCTTCCAATCGATTAGATAGCTCTAGCAAAGGGATGGCACAACATAGATGGGTCAAATGGCCTCCTTTGCATGATATGATTCTATCATTCTATACTGCAAGTCATAGCAGATCTACTGGCCGTGCTACTTTCCTGGAGAACCTGCCTTAATTTATTCATGTTTAATTTTGAGGCAGTAGCTGTTCCACTGGGCCACCCAATGCATTTTATGCTAATTATCTGTCTTCCAGTTGAAAATACGTAGGAAGGAATTGTAGATGCTGGTTTAAACCGAAGATAGACACAAAATGCTGGAGTGACTCAGCAGGTCAGACAGCATCTCGACCCAAAACGTCACCCATTCCTTTTCTCAACCAACCTGATCTCCCTGTGGCTCAGCTCTTCAACTCCCCCTCCCATTCCGAATCTGACCTTTCTGTCCTGGGCCTCCTCCATGGCCAGAGTGAGCACCACCGGAAATTGGAGGAGCAACACCTTGAGCAGTCTGCACCCCAGCGGCATGAACATTGACTTCTCCAATTTCCGGTAGCCCTTGCCGTCTCCTCCCCTTCCCAGCTCTCCCTCAGCCCTTGGGCTCCTCCTCTTCCTTTCTTCTTCCCGCTCCCCCCACCCTACATCAGTCTGAAGAAGGGTTTTGGCCCGAAACATTGTCTATTTCCTTCGCTCCATAGATGCTGCTGCACCCGCTGAGTTTCTCCAGCACTTTTGTCTACCTTCGATTTTCCAGCATCTGCAGTTCCTTCTTGAACTTGCTCCCTGACCCCCTGAGTTACTCCAGCTTTTTGTGTCTATTTCTGGCTGAAAATGATTTGTTTTCCGGGGACTGCAAATCCTAGTTCCAGTTTAATTTGTATATATTTATTGAATTCTGATTTTGGGCTTATCCACTCTTGGTCTATCAACTCATCTCTCCACAGAGGGTAGGCCCTTGTCTCACTACTGCCCCCTGCCAGCCTCCTCCGGAACTCACGATGACATGTTTTAATTCATAGCAACAATGATTAGAGAATGAATCCGACTCAAACCACAGTCATTGTGCTGTGAGGTGTGGGGGAGACTCTCTGAAGCCTTGAAGGGGTTAAATGCACATATATGCACATATGGGGGGGGCTCGAAAACAAACAGCCATTACTAATTCTGTTTCATTTCCTGATGGGAGAATTCTCCTGCAACTGTGCAGAAAATAGGTCGCAGAGTAAACAGATTATTTGCTGAGCAGGAAGTCAACACAAAGGTGGAACAACCCCCTTATGACAGATTCTCCTCCACCACCAGCCACAGCTGCCCAGCCCCCAGCCAGCCTGTCGAAGATTATCACAGCCCTTCCTTCACTCACAGAGCAGTAACGAGTGATTAAAGCAACGATGGGTCCTCTCAGCCTCCTCCACGGTGCGACACACAGTTCACTGAGCATCAGAATCTCACGCGGGTGGGGAAGCAGCGAGCTGTCGTTTGCTATCGTTGCTCTAGTGGAACAGAGGGGAATATAACATTGGCGGCACTGTTACCTGCATTCGCTGGAGATTAGAAGAATGGGTGGGAGGGGGGGAGGAGAGGGGTGGACCTCATAGAAACGTACATTCATTGTGATCAGCCATGATCACAATGAATGGCCGGTGCTGGCTCGAAGGGCCGAATGGCCTCCTCCTGCACCTATTTTCTATGTACAGAATACAAAAGGCCTGGATAAAGTGGATGTGGAGAGGATGTTTCCACTAGTGGGAGAGTCTAGGGCTAGAGGTCACAGCCTCAGATGATCATTCGGGTTGGGACCCTTCTTCAAGACTGGAGGAGAGGAGAGATGGCTGGAGGAAGAGAATTTCCGTTTTGAGTCTAATTCCCCGGATGGTCAGCTGAGGTGTGTGTGTGTGTGTGGGGCGGAACTGCAGATGCTGAACTACACCGAAAGATAGACACAAAATGCTGGAGTAACTCAGCGGGACAGGCAGCATCTCTGGCGAGAAGGAATGGGCGAGACTCTTCTTCAGACTGAGAGAGCCTAAGGTCAGTTGTAAGGATATAGATACTAGACCAAGTGCGGACCCGTTGGGTCCCATTCCTCTAACACAATATTCCACCACTCACCCATAGCCCCCAACTGCGCAGGAGTGGCTGACATTTTTAAAGTGAACAGGCATCTGAGGGACATGACAATAGACAATAGACTATAGGTGCAGGAGTAGGCCATTCGGCCCTTCGAGCCAGCACTGCCATTCAATGTGATCATGGCTGATCATCCCCAATCAGTACCCCGTTCCTGCCTTCTCCCCATATCTCCTGACTCTGCTATTTTTAAGAGCCCTATCTAGCTCTCTCTTGAAAGCATCCAGAGAACCTGCCTCCACCGCCCTCTGAGGCAGAGAATTCCCCAGACTCACCACTCGTGTTTCCTCGACTCACCACAAAAGTGTTTCCTCGTCTCCGTTCTAAATGGCTTACCCCTTATTCTTAAACTGTGGCCCCTGGTTCTGGGCTCCCCCAACATCGGGAACATGTTTCCTGCCTCTAGCGTGTCCAAGCCCTTAACAATCTTATATGTTTCAATGAGATGCCCTCTCATCCTTCTAAATGCCACATGCGTGGCATTCTGCACCCACTGATGCTGTCTGACCCGCAAAGTCCTCCCAGTAATTTGTTTCTCGCAGAGAGAAAAACATCTCTTCTTGTGATGAAGATGACACATTGGGAGAGAGAGAGAGTGAGTCATTCCAGTCTCTTGATAAGATTTTTTTGTCAGCACTCCCACTCACTGCTCTCCACTCAATTCAATGAGGAATCCACTGCTTTGTGCACTCTGTACAAAGTGGAACATTTTATTAGCAAAGGCCTTATTAAGGTACTACATCAACACCAAGCTCTAAGATGTGGCCTTACCCGCGGGCTGTAAAATATATCCTAAAATGTTACAGGTCTCGAGAAATATTGAAGGCAGGAAAATAAATGGTTTACTTACATTCCGTATACATTTCAAGACCCTCCTCTATGTCTACAAAGCCCTCAATGGGCTTGCCCCCTCCTACATTAAAAGTCTTCTCACCCACCACTCCACCTCCAGGCCCCTCAGATCGGCCGACTTGGGGTTGCTGAATATCCCGCGGTCTAGGCATAAGCTCAGGGGCGACCGCACCTTTGTGGTTGCAGCTCCTAGACTGTGGAACAGCATCCCCCTTCCCATCAGAACTGCCCCCTCCATCGACTCCTTTAAGTCAAGACTAAAATCTTATCTATACTCCCAAGCCTTTCCTGACGTCCACTGAGCGAGGGCTACATGTATATATGTATGTAGTTTGTTTGTTTATACTATTCTTATAACAAATATAAAGCACTTTGGCCAACGAGAGTTGTTTTTTAAATGTGCTATATAAATAAATGTGACTTGGCTTGACTTACAGAATCACCCTGCATGGAAAAAGACCATTCTGCCTGATGTCCAATCTATTCCCTCAGTGGTATCTATAGTTTCACCCCAGATAGTGAAGATGGTTGTGAAAAAATGCAGCTGTCTGAAGAAGGGTCTCGACCCGAAACGTCACCCATTCCTTCTCTCCAGAGATGCTGCTTGAATCTTTTTTCTCGAAGATAGATACAAAAAGCCGGAGTAACTCAGCGGGACAGGCAGCATCTCTGGAGAGAAGGAATGGCCGACGTTTCCAGTCGAGACCCTTCTTCGGACTGGAAACCTTTTTTCTGAAAGAAAGGTTTCGGCCCGAAATGTTGCCTATTTCCTTCGCTCCATAGATGCTGCCTCACCCGCTGAGTTTCTCCAGGATTTTTGCAAACCTTTTTTCTCGTTTAGTTTGTAGTTTACAGGATATAATGTTTCCATATTCTGAAGAAGGGTCTCGGCCCGAAACGTCACCCATTCCTTCTCTCCAGAGATGCTGCCTGTCCCGCTGAGTTACTCCAGCATTTTGTGTCTATCTTCGGTGTAAACCAGCATCTGCAGTTCCTTCCTATACAAGAAGGGTGCTGACTGGAACCATTGCCATCCTTGGGGAAAGGGGTTGGGGGATGAGGGTTGAGTTAATGGCCGGGCCTGCCTCCATCCTTCCAGGCAGCCAGAGACATACCTGGTAACATCCCCACCTTTCCTGAGGGGCTAGTCAGGTGGAGGCCTTGTTCCTGACTACAATGAATGGAAAGGGGCATTTCTAAGCAGAAGGATGGAGAACGGACAAGATAGATGCAACCAAAGGTAGACAAAAGTGCTGGAGAAACTCAGCGGGTGCAGCAGCATCTATGGATTGCCTACTTCAAAGCTCCATAGATGCTGCTGCACCCACTGAGTTTCTCCAGCACTTTTGTCTACCTTCGATTTTCCAGCATCTGCAGTTCCTTCTTAAACATAGATGCAACCAAGCTGTGTTTAAATGTCCAGAAATGTCCAGTGCTGGGTTGAAGGGCCGAATGGCCTACTCCTGCACCTATTTTCTATGAATAGTTTTCACCATATTTCTGATCACCGCTGTGGGTCTCTGGGCTCACGGTGGTGGTAGACAGTGCCACCTGGTGGTCTATGCACTGATTGCAACTGGCTAGTCAACCTACCTATGTACAAGCATACACTTGCCAATCCCTTACACTTGCACTCAGACCACCAAGGCCCACTGGATCCTTCTGGTTGCCATACATTTTAACTCCCCTTATTCCCGTGCTGACTTTCTGCAAATTGGGGGGGGGGGGGGCATCACCTCCTCCCTGCACTCCTCCAAAACCTCCTCCCTGCGCCCCTCCAAAGGTCAGAGGTGTCCCAAAACATCACCTCTCTGTGTTCTCCATGGACACTGTTTGAGATTTGTAACAGAGAAAAATAAATCACGTGGTTAAAGTGCACATTGTCAGATTTAACGGGTGTTTTTATACTTTTTGGTTTCACCATGGTGCCCTGAAATGGGGGGGGGGAGCAGGGGGGGGGGGGGGGCAGGGCGGTGCGGTGCGGACTATGTATAAACACTGCTGTAATTTCTACATGGTGAAACCAACATGTATACAAATGTGCTGAAGCTGTGCTGAAGCAAAGCAAGAATTTCATTGTCCTGTCAGGGACACATGACAATAAACTCTCTTGAATCTTGAATGGCCTTTATTAAAATCTGACAATGTGAATGTGCACTTTAACCATATGTGATTTTTTTTAATTACAAATCTCAATTTGTAGAGAGTATAGAGGCAAATAAATAAATGGGGCTTTGTCCCAAACATTATGGAGGGCGCTGTATTTGGAAATAACAATTGTATGCAATGTGAAGGAGATCTTGCAAAGGGTGGTGTCCATATGCATTTACTTCCTTTGCCCACAGCAGTAGATGTCTGGGAGGTTCAGTCGCAGAGTATCTGCTCCAAGTTTGTAGATGGTGCACGCTGCAACCAAACATTGATGCTGCATGCTGCAACCAAACATTGATGCTGCATGCTGCAACCAAACATTGATGCTGCATGCTGCAACCAAACATTGATGCTGCATGCTGCAACCAAACATTGATGCTACATGCTGCAACCAAACATTGATGCTGCATGCTGCAACCAGACATTGATGCTGCATGCTGCAACCAAACATTGATGCTGCATGCTGCAACCAAACGTTGATGGTGGAAGAATTAAAGGTTGGGGGGGGGGGGGGGTTAATGGTGCATGGGTTCAATTGCCTTTGGATGTGCCTGAGAGGGAGCTAACAAAAATATGAAGGGTGGGATAGGCACTAGTAAGCAGAGGTGGCTGTAAGCAGAGGTTGTAGGGTTAAGTTCTGGAACAAGAGGTTTAGAGAGGATACAAGGAAGATTGTTTTCCACTCAGTGTGGTTGGAATTTGAAAACATCATTGTTTGTTTGTACTGTCACCACATTTAATGTGTCTAGAACAGCATTGGAATTTTACTTTAAGTTAGAGACACCACATGGAAACAGACTCTTTGGACCACCGAGTCCATGCCAACCAGCGATCTAGAGGCATTTTACAAAAGCACAGAAGCCAATGAACTTGCAAACCAGCACATCTTCGGAATATGGGAGAAAGCCCAGGTGGTCACAGGGAGAGCGTACAAACTCCGTACAGACAGCACCCATAGTTAGGAGTGGACCCGGGTCTCTGGCGCTGTAAGGCAGCAGCTCTACTGCTGGGCTACTGTGCTGCCCACTAACAAAAACACTGAAGGATATAAATCAAGAACGGGTAGATGGGCAGAAGACACACTGCTGGAGGAATCTAGTGGGTCAGGTCGTATCTATGGAGGGAAATGGATGGTTGATGCTTCAGGTGGAGACCCTTCATATGGGCTTGGTAGATGAGGTTTTATATGCATGCATGTGTATTTGATAGTTGACATGGAATTAGTTGACTGTTCAATGCCATACGTACGTCTCTGACTCAACAAAATCACCTCTCATTTATTCCACATTGGTCCTACTCATCTCTTTGTTGGACAATTCTCATCCCAGATCAAATCCCTTTGCAACTTGAGCGCCCAGGAGCGGAAGAGACTACAAAAAATAGTAAACACTGCCCAGTCCATCATCGGCTCTGACCTCCCTACCATCGAGGGGATCTATCGCAGTCGCTGCCTCAAGAAGGCTGGCAGCATCATCAAGGACCCACACCATCCTGGCCACACACTCATCTCCCTGCTACCTTCAGGTAGAAGGTACAGGAGCCTGAAGACTGCACCATCCAGGTTCAGGAATAGCCATTTCCCCACAGCCATCAGGCTATTAAACTCAACTCAAACAAAAATCTGAACATTAATAGCCCTTTATCAGTTTATTTGCACTTTATCTGTTTTATTTATTCATGTGTGTATATATTTATATAACGGTATATGGACACACTGATCTGTTCTGTATTCGTGCCTATATTCTGTTGTGCTGAAGCAAAGCAAGAATTTCATTGTCCTATCTGGGACACATGACAATAAACTCTCTTGAATCCCAATCTGCAATGTACTCAATGTGTAGTCTTAATTTGATATTGTGGTTCACAGGTGGGTGCAGACATCGTGATATATATATATATTTTTAAATCAAACGAGTTTGTAAAAAGTGGATAGATTTTCCTTTAATAAAAACCGTACAGCGTGGCTACGAAAGGTGCAACAGGTCAAGCAGCAACAGAAGCAGATTAGCAACCTTCCAATTGTTCACCCTAGAATTCTCACTCCCTTCCCCGTTACACTAAGGCAGGTCGCACATTGCCCAACGAGACCTCAAACGTTAAAAGCGCAAATGACCTTCCTGGCAAAATAGGGTTTGGCAATTTCATGATGGAGATGATGCTATTTCTAGCAAGACCCCCAGTCTGTGTGCGCTGGACTGCTCCACTCAATAACCAAAAGTCTGTAGCCTCCTTGCGCTCTGGCATTTTAACTCATTCACATGTTTAAGCTATAATATTTTATTCTTAATTGTTTACTGTAAGTCGTGTTGTTACTTGCGGGCGGAGCACCAAGGCAAATTCCTTGTATATGTCCATACATGGCCGATAAACTGATTCATTCATTCATCCCAATGGCATGTATCCCTCCCATCCTGCAAGTTCCATACTTTGGCACACCTGCAAGTCCAGGCACCAGGAGGGATATTTCTATTAGCACAATACTTGGCTGGAGGAAGCATGGTCCTTCAATAATGACTTGGGCTCAACTGGCCAAACATGATCAACAACAAGGTGTCAGGCAATGGGAAGATGGAAGGTCATTGGATTATGGCACCAATCACAAATGATGGAATTGGAATCGCCTTCATTCCCAGGAAATTAGCGCAGGAAGTGATGAGTTCCACATCAATTCAAAGAATTCCGTTCACTCAAAATTCAATGAACAGAATTCGATTGCAAGGAGCAGTCCAATTCCGAATACAAGCGAGGTGGGGGGGGGGGGGGTGGAGAAAGAAAATGATCAACTTTGTGTTGGATAGATCCCTGCTCAACACAAACTACAAAAATTAATCTCGGGAACATTCTAACAGTATCCTCTTTGAAGGAAACTAAGGGCCTGTCGTTTGGCCGTCACTTGGGCATCATTTGCGTGTCACGCAGGTGGCGCGCGAAGATTTTGTGAATCCCAAATTCCTGGGGCGCCGCGTGCGAACCTGCCTACGCCACCACGTCTCACCACGCGCCATGACGCGCAAATGTTGCGTTGCGCCTTGTGCCGCGCAAATGATGTGGCGTAAATGACGCGCAAATAACGCCCAAGTGAGACAGGCTCTTTAGAGATCGACGCCCGTTACTCTCTCACTCAACACTTTCAGAAGATCCTGCTTTTGTGCAACAGGAAAAGGTGAAAAATAAATCATGGGATAAAATATTAATCATTTCCGCGTACTCATAAATAGATTTATGTTCCTGCATTAGAGATAAACCACGACACAGGTGAGAGCAACAATAATGTTGTGATAGTGACGATGGTTTTAAACCCCTTTACAATACTTTACCCCCCATTAAGTACAAAGCACAAGGCTGCAAATGTCAACTTGACTTCTCCAAAATTGTAACTATCTGGACTCAAATACTGTTCATTAAGATTCATTAATGGACCAGTTTTAAAATGATGCCTTGCTGCAGTTAAAGTAATAGCTCGAGTTTCAGCGTCGTTATAAAAGGGTGAATAACACAAGAATAACTCACACAGAGGGTTGTGAATCTGTGGAATGCTCTGCCTCAGGCGGCAGTGGAGGCCAATTCTCTGGATGCTTTCAAGAGAGTTATTATGCCCCTGTCCCACTTAGGAAACCTGAATGGAAACCTATGGAGACTTTGTGCCCCACCCAAGGTTTCCGTGCGGTTCCCGGAGGTTGCAGGTAGTGGAAGCAGGTAGGGAGACTGACAAAAACCTCCGGGAACCGCACGGAAACCTTTGGTTAGGGCGCAAAGTCTCCAGAGGTTTCCGTTCAGGTTTCCTAAGTGGGACAGGGGCATTAGAAAGAGCTCTTAAAGATAGCGGAGTCAAGGGATATGGGGAGAAGGCAGGAACGGGGTACTGATTGTGGATGATCAGCCATGATGACAGTGAATGGCGGTGCTGGCTCGAAGGGCTGAATGGCCTACTCCTGGACCTATTGTCTGTTATTTATGAATATTTAAGTATGGATCTCAAAATGCTAAGCTTTGAATGGGACTTTTGACATTTCAACAAAAATGCACAAACACTAATCTAGTCTCCCTTTCATCCACAATAGAATCTGCACTGCAATCTATATTAATGTTTAATGTCTCCTAGGGCGATACTCAATAGATGAGGTAGCATCTGCAAAGAGAGCGAGAAACAAAAGTTTAAGTTCAAGTTGAGGACCTTTCATAAGTTCGGAGGACATCCATCCAAAACATTAGCTCTTGTTTCTCTCTCCAAAGATGCTGCCTGACCAGCTGAGTATTTTGTTAGCATATCCGATTTACCATAAAAAAAAGTGTATCATTTGGTCACACAGAAAGTCCACTTTTTTCATTTTATCAATGCTCCTAGATCTTCCATGTTCAAACAAAGGGGGGTCAGAGAAACCAAAGGGAGGAAACTGGAAACAGGAGATGCAGGGAAGCCATGGGATGGGGCATCTGCACAGAGAATGCTGATCTGAATTCAACATTGCATTTAAAAGAAAAAGTGCTCTATTTTTCCCGTTTGCGGTATTGCTTCTGCAGAAGTTCAGACTTGCAAACACGTGGACCTCAGCTCTGGAAAGCTAGCAGATACAGAGTGGATTTTGGAACAGTCAAGTACACCTGCCTTCGGAGAATCAGTAACATCCCCAACAAGTGGGAATCTCAGTAACTATAAAAAGCCAACATGCAGAAAAAATATATATAGATATTTCAGCTCCCTCCCCCGCACACATCCCCACTCCTTCTCAGTCTGGCAAAGGACCTCTTCTCCACGTAGGTCAGGCAAGCAAGGCCAAGGTCCATTGCACTCTTCGAAGGACTGGCGTTGAGGACAACATTCACGAATACATGGTGAGCTGCAGCCACTGAAACAGAGAGCAGAATAAATTTAACACAGTTGTCACTACATGCTACCCTCTTCTTTTTGTATAACAGCTTCTCAGGATACAGTAATAATATCAGACAAGTAGTTTAGTAAACGGCCTGTCCCACTGCACAAGGTAATTCAAGAGTTCTCCTGAGTTTTCCCCTGATTCGAACTCGGAGAATGTCCGTAGCGGGTCCGTAGGAGTTCATGGATGTCCAGTAGCGGCTCGTACGAGTGACTGTAGGTACTCGGGAAATCCAGTAAACTCGTGACTTTTTTTTCAACACCGTGAAATATGGCCATGAATAAAAAAATACTCGTGATGAAAAAAAATTTTTACTTTTTACTCGTACGAGCATCATTTTCTGCCCCGAACGTCACCCATTCCTTCCGTCCCGAGATGCTGCCTGTTCCACTGTTACTCCAGCATTTGGTGTCTATCAGCATGATCAATGCTGAGTTTGCAATGTGTCCACCAGGGATAGGACAGAGACACACCAAGTGGCAGAATCGTCATTTGAGTTATGGTATCTAAAGGGTGCTGATTATTTTTGTTTTTTGTTTATTTAATTGTGTATTCTTACATTAACGGGCCTGTAAAGCTACAGCATGTAATAATTTATGTGTGTGTGGGTGCGCGCGCGTGTATGTGTGTGTGCGCGCATGTGTGCGCGTGTATGTGTGTGTGCGCGCGTGTATGTGTGTGTGCGCGTATGTGTGCGCCCGCGTGTATGTGTGCGCCCGCGTGTATGTGTGCGCGCGTGTGTATATATATATATATACATGTGTGCGTGTGTGTGCGCATGTGTGCACGTGTGTACACGGAACTTTTTTCTCGTTTATCATTGTTTACAGTGTACTCTGTTTATATACAGCTGCTCCTCAACCTACGATGCGGTTACGTTCCAATAAACCCATCGTAAATCAAAAATATCGCAAGCCGTAAACACATTTAATACAATGTGATCACTTGACCGGACGTGACGCGCAGCTCGCTGACGTTGCCCAGCGTTTGCGCCATCGTAAAGTCAAAATATCGTAAGTCGGGGAGCATCTGTATTCTGTTGTGCTGCTGCAAGAATTGCATCACTCTACCTAGGACATATGACAATAAAACACTCTTTGATGCTTGACTCTCCAATTAACCATTCTTGTCTCACGACAAGGCTTCAACCTTACCTCTACGATGTTGACTTTGATGCATCCATTGTTGTCCTTGTCCAAAGCTTTGAACGATCCTGCAAGTGAAATAGAAACTAAGTGTACATTCAAAGACTCAATACGCCAAGATGTCTCACACGGATGCATTGAATGACTTCTTCCTTGAAGAGGGGACCACTATCATATTTCACTATCACCCTTTGCCTTACTGGCCTTGTTCTCAATGTGAACCTACTTTAACTTCACTTGATTAACTTCACAATATAAATGCTTAGCTTACGCCCCTGTCCCACTTAGGAAACCTAAACGGAAACCTCTGGAGACTTTGGCCCCATCCAAGGTTTCTATGTGGTTCCCGGAGGTTGGAGGTGGTTGCCGGAGGTTGCAGGTAGGGAGATGGACAAAAACCTCCGGGAACCGCACGGAAACCTTGGGCGGGGCGCAAAGTCTCCAGAGGTTTCCGTTCCGGTTTCCTAAGTGGGACAGGGGCATTAAAAGAACCAAGGATTGGAGTCACGACATTTGGGGTGATGTGAACCGTTCCATGTCCTTGTCCTTCCCTGGTCCCCTCCATCATATTCCTGGTACAAGCTTGAAAGGGTTCAGAAAAGATTTACAAGGATGTTGCCAGGACTAGAGGGTGTGAACTATCGGGAGAGGTTGAGCAGGCTGGGCCTCTATCCCATGGAGCGCAGGAGGATGAGAGGAGATCTTATAGAGGTGTACAAAATCATGAGATGAATAGATCGGGTAGATGCACAGAGTCTTTTACCCAGAGTAGGGGAATCGAGGACACGGGACATAGGTTCAAGGTGAAGGGGAAAAGATTTAATAGGAATCTGAGAGGTGACATTTTCACACAGAGGGTGGTGGGTGTATGGAACAAGCTGCCAGAGGTGGTAGTTGAGGCTGGGACTATCCCATCGTTTAAGAAACAGTTGGACAGGTACATGGATAGGACAGGTTTGGAGGGTTATGGACCAAGTGCAGGCAGGTGGGACTACGGTAGCTGGGACATTGTTGGCCAGTGTGGGCAAGTTGGGCCGAAGGGCTTGTTTCCACACTGTATTAATCTATGACTCCAATGACTCTATTAATTATTACATCCATGCCACTAAAAGCTGTCCAGGGTTTGACCTCCCCAGAGGAGCATGGGTGAAGCTCAACAGACTTGGTACTGGAGTTGGGCGTTTCAACGCCAGCCTGTGGAGATGGGGGCTCCGCACCCTGAACCTCTTCCTCCAACACCCCCTCCTCCTTCTCCTCAAGAGCCTGTCCCACTGTACGAGGTAATTCAAGAGCTCTCCCAAGTTTAAAAAAAAAATCAAACCCGTGCTAATAATAATAATAATAAATTTTATTTATGGGCGCCTTTCAAGAGTCTCAAGGACACCTGCTAAGTACGTAGAATATACGTAGCAGGTACATCGGAGCTCGTGGATGTCTCGTAGCGGCTCCTAACGCTAATGGCAGGTACACGGGAAACGCGGTAACTTGTGAAAATTTTTCAGCACTGTGAAAAATGTCCACGAGAGCCCCGAGTACTTACGAGCGGCTATTAACGTAATTCTCCGAGTTTGAATCAGGGGAAACTCAGGAGAACTCTTGAATTACCTCGTACAGTGGGACAGCCCCTTCACCCTCTACCAGAGAACTCACTGCGTTCTCACTAAAGACATTGAAAAGAACGACACCGTCACTCATCACTTACTGAGCATGGCATCCAGCCGGACCAAGCAGGCAATGTAGTTATCAAAGTCCATGTCTCCAGACTCATTGGCATATCGGCGATACAGCAATCGGTACAGCTCTTCATTCAGGGGATATCCTGCAGGGAGAGGAATGGAGTTGGTTAACAAAGGGGTCAAACTTCATCGGGATGCATCCCAACCTGGTGTGGGATCTGCTCCATCCAAGACCACAAGAAATTGCAGAATTGTGGACATAGCCCAGACCATCACACAAACCAACTTCCCTTCCACTGACTCCACCTACACTTCAAGCTATTTTTGTCTATCCTCGGTATAAATGGGGCTCGTCAGCCTGGGAAGGCAGTCCATCTAGGAGAGGGAAAACTCGGATTTAAAACCTCCACTGCCTTGTGGCCGTATCCAGTCATGGAAAAGGCTCCAGGAGTAAACCTCAAGGAAATCCGGAGTCGGAGCCCCTAAGACAGTTTGTCGTTGTCTACAACCTCGCTCTGGCAGCTCCTGCGACGGCGCTGGTGCCAAACTGTAACGGCCCTGCTGTTCCTTTGGATCGATCAGCGACGGGGAGAGGGGGGACGTGCTGCATGGGCAACAGCCTGTCCTCCATATGACATCGATCGCCCAGGCTTGCATCCATCCGACCAGGATGCATCACCCATGGTCAGTCATGACCGAGAGGGGCCTACCGCTGCTAATAATATAATAATAATAATAATAATATATTTTATTGTCATTGTACATAAGTGCAACGAGATTTGGTATGCAGCTTCCATCCGATGTCGTAACTTAAATAACTAATAACATTTAGATTTAGATACCCCGAGAACATGGTTTGTAAAAAGAACATTAAAACAGTAATGTTTAAGAAGGAACTGCAGATGCTGGAAAATCGAAGGTAGACACAAAAGCTGGAGAAACTCAGCGGGTGCAGCAGCATCTATGGAGCGAAGGAAAAAGGGAACGTTTCGGGCTGAAACCCTTCTTCAGAAAGTCAAAACAGTTCAAACAGACTAAAGTGCAGATGTGTCTGTGCGACGTGACCATCCGAGGGAGACAGTCCAGGGGGGGGTGGGGGGCACTCAGCAGGGCCGGTTCAGAGCCGCTATAGCTCTGGAAATGAAGCTGTTCCTGAGTCTGGAGTCTGCGGGCGTAGAAGGCCTTGTAACGTCTGCCAGAGGGAAGTAGTTCGAACAGTCCATTACAAGGGTGTGAGGAGTCTTTATGGATGCTGATGGCCTTCCTGAGGCACCGTGTGTGGTGGATGCCCTCCAAGCCTCGTAGTGGTGTCCCAATAAGATATCCTACGGATAAGATCCTAAACCAGCATCTGCTGTTCCTTCCTACACTAGAAAACATGTCCTTGACTGCTGCTAACTACAAGGGAGTTGCAGAACCCTCAATGCATTCGACCATGTCTTACCTGCTGCTTCAAATGCCCCAGGTAGCTCTTGGCTGTTAATTGTGCCCGACTTGTCAGCATCATATCTTTTGTAGACACCCTGCAGTGAGAAAATCAGAGTTACACCAAGCACCACTAAAAGTCACCTGGGGGACAAATTTCATCAGAAAAAATGGGGTCACTTTGAAAACTATAAAGCAAAGAAATTGTCCTTTAAATCTCCGCCAAAGTGGGGGAATCTATGGGTTAACATTGTCTCAGAAAACAATCTCAATACAACATGAGAGCAAGGAGTCAGGGAACCAGTTTCCCCATTGAACACACCAAGCTTCACGTATGGAGTAATTGCCAATTAGATACTCAACATGCAACATACCTGCCATAGTTTAATCTTGTTCCAAAGGTACTTGAATTCTTCAAAGCCCAGTCTCCCAGTGCTGTCAGACTAATCAGATCAGTTAAGGCAGCATAGCTAATTTGGACATTCTCTATACAGTTTTCTAAACAAAGTATAATGCCCCCGTCCCACTTAGGAAACCCGAACGGAAACCTCTGGAGATTTTGTGCCCCGCCCAAGGTTTTTGTCAGTCTCCCTACCTGCTTCCACTACCTGCAACCACCGGCAACCTCCAGGAACCGCACGGAAACCTTGGGTGGGGCACAAAGTCTCCAGAGGTTTCCGTTCAGGTTTCCTAAGTGGGACAGGGGCATAACTTCAGTGGTGGAGATATTGGTCTGGGAGTGGGCACAGTTTCATTCTTCAGGGAAACTTTGAATGCATCCTCGGAATTGTTGAGATGAACTCTCCTCGGTGAGACCACACCTGGAGTGTTTTGTGCAGTTTTGGTCTCCAAATTTGAGGAAGGACATTGAGGGAGTGCAGCGTAGGTTCACAAGGTTAATTCCCAGGATGGCGGGACTGTCATATGTCGATAGAATGGAGCGACTGGGCTTGTATACACTGGAATCTAGAAGGATGAGAGGATATTTAATTGAAACAGCCCGAATCGAGGGATTTAAATCAACCCGGAGCAGGCCTTACATCGCCCAGTGCGGCCTAAAACGGCCACGGGACTTACCATCGCCCACCGGGGGCTCTAACATCAAAAGCCTTGATCAGCTCGATGCAGCAGTTTGACTGCGGGAGAAGAAGAATAAAGAACAGAGAAGAGATAAGACTTTTGCCTTCTGTCACAATGAGGAGGTGTTTGGAGATTCACTGTGATGGATGTTTGTGTGGAATTGTGTTAAATGTGTGTGTTGGTTTTTTGCTGTTATGATGGCAGGAACGACATTTTGTTTGAACCACATATGTTTGAATGACAATAAATGGCATTCTATTCTATTCTATTCTATTCATGGTAGCAGGAGCTCGCTGAAGCGAGAAACAGGCAAGGCCTGATAATTAAGCCAAAAATGGCAATTGTGCCTTCAGTGAAAGGATACATCCATGACAGCCACCATGCTGCGACAGGACTCCAAACTGAAGCCATCAGTCTTGAGGTCGGGATCTGCAGCAGAGAACAAACTGGTGAACATACAAGTCAAATTCAGACAAGTCTTTACTGCCAGGAATTGGCAGGCAACTCAAGGCACTGGAAAGGAAACATTAAGGGCCTGTCCCACTTGGCGATCTTTACCGCGACTGCCGGCATCGTTTTTTTTTTTTTAATATTTTATTTTATTAGAAGTAAGTACAGTCATATGGCACCAAAGTGCCTAATATATATTTTCATAATCCATTTTATGTACAACTTCTTTTTTTTTTTTTGTTACATTGAAAAAATATTAGAATAAGAAAAAGAAGTTAGATAGTAAAGGATAGAAAGATGTGAAATATATAGTGTGTGAAAAAAGAAAACGAGTAAATGAAGAAAGTTGCGACATTTTTTTTGTCGCGCTGGATTTTGAAATGTTCAAAATCTTTTGGCAACTCTGATATGACACTGGCAGTCGCCCCCCCCCCCCCCCCCCCCCCCCCAAAAAAAGTTTTTTTAAACGCCAAGTGGGACAGGCCCTAGTGTATTTCCACATTGTCCTCAAATCTCACTGCCAGTCACACAGCAATGAAGTCGAAGCCACTCATGTTCACCTCTATACCAATCCCACTTTCTAGTGCAATTGAATGGCTCCAATGACCATTGTAGATGAAACACCCTCTGCCACTTTAAACCACCAAGGGCTGCTCCACAATGATCAAAGAACAACCAGGTGCCCATTTTGAGGCAAATCATCAATAAAACAACAAACTTAAATGAAAAGGCTCTGGACACCATCACCATTATGCCATGTCCAGTCCAAAAGGAATTATTATTTTTTTTGTAATCTCTTTATTTGCCACAGAAGGCTGTGGAGGCAAAGTCAGTGGATATATTTAAGGCAGAGATAGATAGATTCTCGATTAGCATGGGTGTCAGATGTTCTGGGGAGAAGGCAGGAGAATGGGGTTAAAAGGGAGTGTAGGAAATGCTGTAGGAAATACTGTTTTAAATCGAATCATACACATCAGCCATGTGTAGGAAATGCTGGTTTAAATCGAAGGTGGACACAAAATGCTGGTGTAACTGACTGAAGAAGGGTCTCGAACAGAAACGTCACCCATTCCTTCTCTCCAGAGATGCTGCCTGTCCCGTTGAGTTACTCCAGCTTTTTGTGTCTACGATAGATCAGCCATGATTGAATAGTGGAGTAGACTTGATGGGCCAAATGGTCTAATTCTACTAACACTTATGATCGATCCACCTGCTCCAGAGATTCTGCTTGACACACTGAGTTACTCTAGCAACGTGTCTTTATTTTGTAAGCCAGCATCTGAAGTTTGTCGTTTGTAAAATAATTTTAAATTTTGAATAATGAATCCTGAATTTTGTAGTACTCTGCATATCGCCAACTTGGACAATTTAACATTTTTATCAAGCCAATTAACAAGCCAATTAACCTACAAACCTGCACGTCTTTGGAGTGTGGGAGGAAACCGAAGATCTCGGAGAAAACCCACGCAGGTCACGGGGAGAACGTACAAAGTCCATACAGACAGCACCCGTAGTCAGGATCGAACCCGGATCTCTGGCGCTGCATTTTGGTGTAAGGCAGCAACTCTACCATTGTGCCACCGTGACTGCCATTTTTAGACCAATGTTAGAATGTTATTCTGTGGCCCAATGAAGTGTAAAGTGGCAAATGAAGTCAGTACATTTAACTTTCACAAAATAAGTGCTCAACGCAAATTAATTCTATTGTAAACAAATCCAACATTTCTTTGATAAAGAAAGTAGACCCTTTAGTTAGTTCAGTCTCAAGCCATGCCGTGGTTAAGGTTGGCTATTGCTCAGCTGAGCGACGGCAAGGATATCAGTAAACATCAGATTTACTTCACTTAGAAATGAATATGCACCCAATTCACCGTGGGAATAAATCAAAGACTAATGTGTGTATCTTTCCTCATCTAATAAAGCTCCACTGGGAAATGAAGCAAAGATCACAAACTCAAATAGCATTTAATCCATGTTCTCGGGGTATCTAAATCTAAATTTTATTCGTTATTTAAGTTATGACATCGGATGGAAGCTGCATACCAAATCTCGTTGCACTTATGTGCAATGACAAGATATTATTATTATTATTATTATTATAGTATATGGCAACTTTATCATATTCCCAATACCCTCATAGCTCCCTAGTATATTTATATTAACCCTTTGACTAGAAACACTTGACTGAAAGATATAGCACAGAAACAGGCCCTTCGGCCCAATGAGTCCATGCCGACCCCACTAGTTCTATGTTATCTCACTTTCCCATCACTCCCTACACACTAGAGACATTTATAGACACCAATTAACCAACGTCTTTGAGGAGCGAGAGGAAACCAGAGCAATCTCACACGGTCACAGGGAGTACCTGCAAACTTCACACAGACAGCACCCAAGGTCAGGATCGTACACGAGCCTCTGGAGCTGTGAGGCAGCAGCTTTACCAACTAAAGCCACTTTGGTGCACTTTTTTCTTTGCAATGGTACAAATGAAGTGAGGACGTGTTTATCCACGAATCATTTATTTAGCTAAGGTTTCCCACGGTTAATTTTCTAACAAACCTTCACATAAAATGTGACCTGTGGCTGAACCCTGCAGCTAATTAAGAAAAACAAAATCCAATCCAACTGGTGTAAGTAGAGGAACTTACATTGAATAGAAAACCAACTGGGAATTCGCAAAAAAGTATCCAAAAAAACCTTCCTGTCAGACCTACACCCTTTCATAACTGTGATGTTAGCAAGCAATGGTCAGATTCTTGTGTTTGAAATGGTGCCACGCTTAACTCTTAAAAATACAAAACTTCATATAGAAATCAGAGCTATATAGATTCAAGGGCACAAAATATTTAAAAAACCCTACTTACGTCTGCATATAATTTGGTTGAGCAAGTTCATCAGTTCTGTGGGACTAACCTCCATGTCCTGCAAAATAAAGGTCCTTTAGACTACAATACTTGGCATTAATCACTACATGGTTTAGGACCAAAGTATATCACTAACATGCTTCCACTATATAAGCCTTCTATACCGCTAAGATCTTCTGAAACCAATCTGTTAGTGATTCCCAGAGTAAATACAAAACATGGGAAAGCAGGATTTAGTTACTATGCAACAAATAGCTGGAATAAACTTCCTGAAGATTTAAGACTTGCCTCAACTTTGACCACTTTTAAAACAAGACTGAAAACTTTTATGTTTACTTTAGCTTTCAGCTAAATCTTAACTACATTGCACTTTTAACTTTTGCACTTTTTATAATGCATTTTTAATTTTGCTTTTCTTTTCTTTTAATTCTTCTATTTTATTTCATTTTATTATTTCATTTTATTGTATGACATGTTTTTATGTGAAGCACTTTGAGTCTGCCTCGTGTATGAAATGTGCTATGTAAATAAAGTTGCCTTGCCTTGCCTTAATTCAAAGTGACTATTCAGGCACCAACTGCAGGAAGAACACAAGGAAACCCACAACCACTTTCAAAAATATCTTCATCTCCTAATCTGAGGAAGGACATTCTTGCCATAGAGGGAGTACAGAGAAGGTTCACCAGACTGATTCCTGGGATGTCAGGACTTTCATATGAAGAAAGACTGGATAGACGCGGCTTGTACTCACTAGAATTTAGAAGATTGAGGGGGGGGGGGGGGATCTTATAGAAACTTACAAAATTCTTAAGGGGTTGGACAGGCTAGATGCAGGAAGATTGTTCCCGATGTTGGGGAAGTCCAGAACAAGGGGTCACAGTTTAAGGATAAAGGGGAAATCTTTTAGGACTGAGATGAGAAAAACATTTTTTTACACAGAGAGTGGTGAATCTCTGGAATTCTCTGCTACAGAAGGTAGTCGAGGCCAGTTCATTGGCTATATTTAAGAGGGAGTTAATGTGGCCCTTGTGGCTAAAGGGATCAGGGGGTATGGAGAGAAGGCAGGTACAGGATACCGAGTTGGATGATCAGCCATGATCATATTGAATGGCGGTGCAGGCTCGAAGGGCCGAATGGCCTACTCCTGCACCTATTTTTTATGTTTCAATGTTTCTATGTTTCCACTGTTATCAAACCTTGAACAGACCTCTTGTAAGCCAAGGATGAATTCCTGATAGTCCAATCTACCTTATTTCAGTTCCTGAACTTTTTTTTTTTTTTTTAATATACCTAATATAACTGATAAATATACTAGAAGCAATAATACAATCAATTATTTGTTGCATTGATGCGCTTGTAAAGCTGCAGCAAGAATTTATGGTTCTTGCCCCGAAACCCATTCCTTTTCTCCAGACATGCTGCCTGTCCCTCTGAGTCACTTCAGCATTTTGTGTCTATCTTCGGTTTAAACCAGCATCTGCAGTTCATTCCCAAACAAGAATTGCATTGTTCTGTTTCCAGTGCATCTGACCATTTTAAAAAACATTCTTGATTATTTACAGCAGCCAATTAGCCCGTTGAATCCTCGCGTCTATGGAATGTGTGTGGAAACCGGAGCACCCAGAGGAAACCCACGTGGTCACAGTGAGAGCATGCAAACTCCACAAAGACAGGACCAGAGATCAGGATTGAAGCCAAGTTGTTGGAGCTTCAAGGTGGCAGCTCTACCAACAGCACCACTGTGCCTCCCACAATAGTTTCTGTCTGTTGTTTCCCAAAAGAGGGAGGGGGGGGGAGGGAAGGAATGACCCAAGGCAGGCTTCTCCCGCTCACTGCCTCCAGCAGTTGCTTATTAAAGGTTGGGTCGAAAGCTAATTAAGGGTAGGTCTGGTGACTCACACACACAGCGTGCAAAAATCTCACCAGCAACATCTACATCAGTGATTCCCAACCTGGGGCCATATGGCAAATTTCAGGGGGGGCCACAGAAAAATTTTGGGATCTAGGGGGCCACAGGTTCAATGAAGGGGGCCACAGAGCTACCCTGTTGCCTCTTAAATTTCAGTTCTAATAAATGTAGATCTATGTAGTTGAAATATTTTTGATGTTTGTGGAATAGAATAAAAGAGAATATATGCAATTAATAGACTGATATTTTTATGGAAGGTATTATAATATTGAAGTACTTTTTTTCTGCTAATAATGTCATGGGGGGGGCACAGAAAAATTAAAAGATCCCATGAGCTAAAAAAGGTTGGGAACTATTGATCTACATCAAGTTCCCTAATGTTACAGGATATGATCATTCACTTTCCCTTCATTACCCCCGCCCCCATACACTGAGCAATAGGAGCAGTAATCAGCCACATAACTCCCTAGAAAATGCACCAGCATTCAACATGACAAAGGCTGATCTGCCCCAGGTTTCATCTCTTCCTCTGTCCCAGATCCATGGGCACTTACATAAAAACAGAGAAAATAGGTGCAGGAGTGGGCCATTCAGCTCTTCGAGCCATTCAATATGATCGTGGCTGATCATCCAGAATTAGTGCCCCGTTCCTGCTTTCTCTCTCCCCACATCCCTTGATTCCGTTAGCCCTAAGAGCAGTATCCGACTTAATATGGGTCAAGCCTGCAGACCTTGCAGGGGGGTCGAAGAGTTTCGAACGAGGGAGTGGTCAGTTGCGTGCACATTTCAAACTTACATCTCCAGCCAGCCGTTTGAAGATTTGCCGGAACTTTCTTTCCTCGTCGTTCTCAGAGGACTCAATCTGTGAAACATGGCGGGGCTGTTCGGCCTAGGAAGCAAGAGTCAAAAAGTCAGCAGAAGTCCTAGAAGCCCAACAGACAGCCCTACTACAAAATGTGGTCATAATCTTGTGTTAATGAGCTCGAGATAAGGAAATCATTTTGGCCACAATCAACGCCCACAACTTTCCCCAACCCTTAAAAGTTGATAACGTTAGTTCAAGGAGCCAGCCTGCTCCAGGATATTGGTTGCATTGAAAATTCTGACTGCACATATTCTTGCAAGCTATTACATTAATGGGCCTGTCCCACTTACACAACTTTTTCGGCGACTGCCGGCACCCGTCATAGGTCGTTACAGGTCAGCGGAAATTTTCAACATGTTGAAAATGCAGTGGTGACCAGAAGAAAGGTACGACTCTTTGGGCGATTACTCACGACCATACAGGCTTCACCCCGCGACATGTCGCCAGGGTGTCGCCTATACGGCCGTGAGTCGTCTCCTCAGTCGCCCAAAGAGTCATAGCGTCCTTCTGGTCGCCGCTGGATTTTCAACATGTCGCGTAAGTGGGACAGGCCCTTAACTGTCACATGCGACGAGACAGTGAGATCCTTCGTTTTGCAGACCCAAGGTATGCAAAGAGTCGCTACATAAAGGGCACAGACAAGGTTACAAAGTAACCCATACCAAGTCCTCCTTATTCGACCCCCCCTCCCCATCACCGGGTCCTCCTTGGTTCCCCTTCCCCCCCCCCCACAAAAAGAGGTCCCCCTCTTCCCCTCCCCACAGTAGTTTCCCCATACCAGTTCCTCCTTTGATCTTCCCCCCTTCCCCCCCCCCCCCACCCCCCAAGATAATGACCCCAATAAACAACCGATTGCACTAACCACAGCCCATCACATGCCACTGCAGGGAAGACCACACTTGCCCCTTTCCATTCCTCCAGCTCTTCCCTTCCTAACATCCAAGGATTCACAGTTGTAAACACCCCGTCACCATAGGTGGTAACAAAGTGTTTCAGTAATGTGGGATGGAACTGCATCTGCTGGTTTATACCGGGTCAGTTACTGACCTACTGATTTACTCCAGCATTTTGTGTCTATGAAGTATTCCAAATTTGATTAATCCATGAATCCTCCCCACCTAGTGAGCCCAAATCTTCAATAAACAAAAATATGTAATCTTTATCCTCCAGTAACTATCTAGGAATGATTGTTCAAGGCCAAACGATCAGAATGCAAGCCAATGGTTTCAGGCAACGTTACTACTTCCCCAGAGCACAAGGGTCATCGAAACATAGAAAATAGGTGCAGGAGGAGGCCATTCAGCCCAGCACCACCATTCATTGTGATCATGGCTGATCGTCCCCAATCAATAACCTGTGTCTGCCTTCTCCCCATATCCCTTGATTCCACTAGCCCCTAGAGCTCTATCTAACTCTCTCTTAAATCCATCCAGTGACTTGGCCTCCACTGCCCTCTGTGGCAGGGAATTCCACAAATTCACAACTCTCTGGGTGAAAAAGTTTTTTCTCACCTCAGTCTTAAATGACCTCCCCTTTATTCTAAGACTGTGGCCCCTGGTTCTGGACTCGCCCAACATTGGGAACATTTTTCCTGCATCTAGCTTGTCCGGTCCTTTTATGATTTTATATGTTCAGGGTTGATCACTCCCCCCCCCCCCCCCCCCGCTGTCCCAGACTATCGAAAATCGGTCGACAGTTATAACATGATGCATAGCGCAAGTGTGAACACTCTAAACTTAAACCAAGTATTAATCCCGACTGGCTTTAAAGACAAAGGCAGGTTGGATGTACTCACCGGTCCGCTGGACATTTGGCTATAAGACGGCAAAGGAGAAAGGGAAAGAGAGAGAGAAAAAATGTTAAAACTTCCACACATCTTAGATTTTCGATATGCATGTTAACAGTGCACCATGTCAGGGATAGCTCCATGCATACAGCGGGGTGGGAGATTGCAACCTTCACATGGTCCACCCTGTTTCGACAAATGCAATCAACCCGGCGTGCACAATCAAATAAAACAAGTTGTCCGGCAACTTTAGGCTGTTCATGCCATACACAAGAAGAATATCCACACAGCACATACGCTGCCTGCAAGATTCCTTCCCTCATGCATAAACCAACATCCCTTTTCCCAGATCAGTGGAATTAATAATAATAATAATGGATGGGATTTATATAGCGCCTTTCTAATACTCAAGGCGCTTTACATCGCATTATTCATTCACTCCTCAGTCACACTCGGGGGTGGTAAGCTACTTATGTAGCCACAGCTGCCCTGGGGCAGACTGACGGAAGCGTGGCTGCCATTCTGCGCCTACGGCCCCTCCGACCACCACCAATCACTCACACACATTCACACACAGGCAAAGGCGGGTGAAGTGTCTTGCCCAAGGACACAACGACAGTATGCACTCCAAGCGGGATTCGAACCGGCTACCTTCCGGTTGCCAGCCGAACACTTAGCCCATTGTGCCATCTGTCGTCCCAATTAAATACCAGAGGGTCCAGGAACAGCTTCTTCCCTGCAGCTGTTACATTACTCAACACTGTACCTCGATGATTGCCAATCACCCCCTCCCCCGGACACTCCTTCCACCAGGGAAAAAAAATTTGCACTACTCTGACTATGCACGTAAATATATTTATTTATTGCTCATATTCTATGTCGCTCTTCTAGGGAGATGCTAACTGCAATTCGTTGTCTCTGTACTGTACACTGCACAATGACAATAAAGTTTGAATCTGAATCGATTTAAGTTGAGGGGGGGGGTGGATTTATTAGTAATTCAAGGGGCAACTTTTTTTTTCCCTTTCATTTCTTACACAAAGGGTGGGAGGTACATGGAACGAGCTGCCAGAGGAGGTAGTAGAGCCAGTGCAATTTCAACATTTAAAAAGCATTTGGACAGGTACATGGATAGGTTTAGAGGGA
Organism: Amblyraja radiata; assembly: GCF_010909765.2. NCBI lineage: Eukaryota > Metazoa > Chordata > Chondrichthyes > Rajiformes > Rajidae > Amblyraja > Amblyraja radiata. The sequence goes on from NC_045996.1 coordinate 10,307,257, forward strand.
TACGGGCCACAGGCAGGCAGGTGCGAGTGTAGACAGATTAGTGTAGTGTTGGTTGGTGTGGGCAGATTGGGCTGAAGGACCCGTTTCCACGCTGTATAACTCTATAATTATTAAGCATCAGAAAGTGAACAAGTTCCACACACAATCAAACGCCTCAGTGTGTCCAACCCATAAACCTCCAACACCCAGCCAGACCGGACCCCACCCATTCGGCCCCAGTATAGATATCCATCACCCTCCCGATCGCATAGATGCCCGAGACAGCGCCAAGTCTAAGCCCACACGCTCGATCCTTTGTCGAGATGCCACACTGGCACACCACAACTGCTCACCACTCTGAGGCTACAGACAAGGTTTTAATCTGTGCGCCCAACTCGAGAAAGGACAATACCAAACTAAGAAGATAACTACGTCTAGAGTGAAGACACATTTGGCAGCACAGTATTAGTTGTAAATCAATAGCCACAAAATTCTCTCAGTCATAGAGTGATACAGTGTGGAAACAGGCCCCTCAGCCCAACTTGCCCACACAGTCCCATCAACACTAGTCCCACCTGCCCGCGTTTGGTCCATACACCTCCAAACTTGTCGTATCCATGTAACTCCCATGGAAATGCTGATTAGAGGTTAGCGGTCAGTCTTTTGTCATATTAGCCACACAATCCACCATGTATTGTGATCCACTGAGTGTGAAACAGTGACCCCTTTAAAGTCAAAATGGGAAGTGTCATCAAAGCCAATTCAATCAGTGTTGTTAGTTGACGGTTCCAGATAGGAGGCTTCATGCAAGTTTTTGGCTGCGGTTCAAATCAAATACCTGATATTTTCTAAAGAGAAAGATCTGGATGCTGAAAGGAATTGACTTATGAGGAGATATTATCTGCAATCGGGTATTTTGATTGGGCTTTTTTTAAAAGACAAAAGCTAAATTTGTAAAATCAATATAAACTGCATTGGTGGCTAACATAGAAACATAGAAAATAGGTGCAGGAGTAGGCCATTCTGCCCTTCGAGCCTGCAGACCGCCATTCAATACGATCATGGCTGATCATCCAACTCAGTATCCTGTACCTGCCTTCTCTCCATACCCCCTGATCCCTTTCGCCACAAGGGCCACATCTAACTCCCTCTTAAATATAGCCAATGAACTGTGGCCTCAACTACCTTCTGTGGCAGAGAATTCCACAGATTCACCACTCTCTGTGTGAAAAATGATTTATACTACATATTCTGCTCAATTCAGGCTGTATTTACTTGCTGGCAGTGTTCATTTGCAAAAATAGTCAAGTGAAAATATTAATTTTAACTCCTTCCCCCCCCCCCCCCCCCAAATTTTAATAGATTAATCGATACACATCTTTCTCCACGTTTAAGAAAGAACTGCAGATGCTGGAAAAATCGATGGTAGACAAAAATGCTGGAGAAACGTCCCGAAACATCACCTATTCCTTCGCTCCATAGATGCTGCCTCACCCGCTGAGTTTCTCCAGCATTTTTGTCTACCCACATCTTTCTCTAGTTTGGTTGTTAGAGAATGTATTGAATTGATTGATGTAACGTATAAACACGAGTCACATTTACTCTTTAAATACACTACGAAGTGTTTAAGAGGTAGTTACACAGGGCCCTGCCTCTCGGTGTCCAGAGGTGGCAGGAGAAGACTAGGCTGTGGTCATTCCCAACAGAACCTTCACGGTTAGACACAAAATGCTGGAGTAACTCAGCGGGTCAGGCAGCATCTCTGGAGAAAAGGAATGGGTGACGTATTGGGTCATGACTCAAAATGACCCCATTCCTTTTCTCCAGAGATGCTGTCTGATCCGCTGAGTTACTCCAGCTTTTTGCATCAATCTTCGGTTTAAACCAGCGTCTGCAGTTCCTTCCTGCACCCTCCCCCATCCCAGTTCTCCAACTGAGCTCCAATGGCATTTGATTACCGACATCTCCCTGCACTGGAAGGCCAACTCGTCCAGGTGTATGGATATGCAGGGAATGGAGGGATATGGATCAGATGCAGCTAGATGAGAGATGATCTTGGCATCAGGTTTGGCATAACTCAAGACATGAGACAGAAGCATCGTATTCAGCAGAGACATTGTGGACCGAAGTGCCGGTTCTTGTGCTGTACTGTTCCATGTCTTGTGCAGGCCAATGTGCACCATTCACCAAGCTGATAGTCTCTGGCAACAGTTGCCATTTGACTTGGTAGGCGACTGAGGGAGGAGCCATTTTAGCAGGGAGCTCTCAAGTTAAACCCCATCAAATACCACTGCATGTCTGAAGACCTTCTTGATAAGCAAAGGCCAAGAGAAGGTGGAGAGGAAGTTCGGCCACATTACACCCATTGCAGGGGTGATATCTGATGTGCATCATAAATGTATTGGCCCACCATTTAATAGGCAGGTGAAGCTCGAACCACATTTAAGGCTTCTAGTGCTATCCCAGCAGATGGGCCGAATGCAGAATGGAAGCAACTGCTGCATGTTGGAGGCAACATCAGGCTGCATCCATAGAGGCAAGGAAATTGACTGATAACCCCCGAGAACAGGAGGGGGGGGGGGGGGGGGGGGGAACCGAGAACCAATGTGGGGACCTGGAGTGTCCAGAACAATGGGGGGGACTCGGTGGGGGGGGGAAACACCCAGAATGAAGGGGTGGGGGGGAACCTGGCAGGGGGCGAGCGCCGAGGAACAATCAGGGGGACCCTGCAGGGGGAATGCCCAGAACAATGGGGGAGGGGGGGGGGGACTGGCAAAGGGGGGGGGGGGGGGGGGGAGGGGGGGGAGGGGGGGGGGGAGACCACCCAGAATGAAGGGGGGGGAACATTCAGAATGAAGAGGGGGGGGGAACATTCAGAATGAAGAGGGGGGGGAACACTCAGAATGAAGGGGGGGGGGGAACACTCAGAATGAAGAGGGGGGAGAACACTCAGAATGAAGAGGGGGGGGAACACTCAGAATGAATGGGAGGGTCCCGGCAGGGGGGGGCACCTGCTGCCACATGCAGCGGCAGGCAGAAGATAGGACTGTTCAGTGAACTTTTATAATTTTTTTGGCACGAGAAATGTGGCGCCTCTTGTCTACTGCCCAGGTGAGGTCCGCTGTATGATTTCACCAGGTTGTATGCAAAACATCTCACTGTACCTAGGTACCTGTGACAATTAAGTATGATCGAGTCATTTTATTAAATATCATTGAATCAACTTATGCAGAACAGGATAAAGCTCTCGACGTTATAAAGCTGGATGAGAAATTTCACAAAGGCAGCAGTAAACTCCATGTGACAAAGCTGCCAAGACTTGTTCTTCATCAGGTGCCCAAGGGAAGGGCTAACGTCCCAAACGCAATTAGAGTATTAAAGTTACTCCTACTGGGATTCCACAGGAACCATCATTGAGTGGTTTAATTAGCAGTGTGCACACACCTTTACAATTCGGAGAAACAGGAGTTTCAGGATTCCTTGAGCAATAGGTGTCAAAGGTGATACTTGCGACCAAGAAAACCTCCCTTGTGTTTCAGCTCCACCCTCAATCCAAAAAACATCGCCTATTCCTTCTCTCCATAGATACTGCCTCGCCCACCGAGTTTCTCCAGCATTTTTTGTCTACCTTCGATTTTTCCAGCATCTGCAGTTCTTTTTTAAACAAATAACTACCATTCATCTGTTGAAGTCACAGATTATTGGAGGAACTCAACGGGTCGGGTAGCATTTGGTTAAGAAGGAATTGCAGATGCTGGAAAATCGAAGGTAGACAAAAAGTGCTGGAGAAACTCAGTGGGCGAGGGAGCATCTATGGAGCGAAGGAAATAGGCAACATTTCGGGCCGAAACCCTTCTTCCGACTGATGGGGGGGGATAGCATCTCAGGAGAACATGAATAGATGGCGTTTTGGATCTAGACCCTTCTTCGAACTGAAGGGTCCCAACCCGAATCGTCATTGTGTGCAGTTTTGGTCCCCTAATTTGAGGAAGGACATTCTTGCTATTGAGGGAGTGCAGCGTAGGTTTACAAGGATAATTCCCGGGATGGCAGGACTGTCATTTGCTGAGAGATTGGAGCAGCTGGGCTTGTACACTCTGGAGATTAGAAGGATGAGAGGGTAATGGAGCGGCTGGGCTTGTACACTCTGGAGTTTAGAAGGATGAGAGGGTATCTCATTGAAACATATAAGATTGTTAAGGGCTTGGACACACTAGAGACAGGAAACATGTTCCCGATGTTGGGGAAGTCCAGAACCGGGGCCACACAGTTTATGAATAAGGAGTAAGCCATTTAGAGCGGAGATGAGGAAACACTTTTTCTCACAGAGAGTGGCGAGTCTGTGGAATTCTCTGCCTCTCTGCAGGTTCTCTGGATGCTTTCAAGAGAGAGCTAGATAGGGCTCTTAAAAATAGCAGGGTCACGGGATATGGGGAGAAGGCAGGAATGGGGTACTGATTGGGGCTGATCAGCCAAGACCACATTGAAGGGCAGTGCTGGCTCGAAGGGCCGAATGGCCTCCTCCTGCACCTATTGTCTATTGTCACCTATCCACATTCTCCTGAGATGCTGCCTGACCCACTCCATACCTCTTTTGTACACCAGCACCGGCAATTCCTTGCTTCTACCATTATCAGGCGGCTTCCTGAGGTAACCACCACTGGCATATCCCATTATCACAAGTGTATTTCCAGTGAAAGCAGGGATCTGGTAGAGTGGGTGACAAAGAACCCATAACTGAGCTTCTCCCTCAACACCAACCTCCGCTTCCCACTGCACCCAAGGACAGATCACCTCACGGACCAGAGGCGTGCTGGGCTGAAGTGATCAGTGCCATTCAGGCGAGACCAAGGGCAAAAAGGAGGGATAAAAGCTATGGGAGAGCAGTACATGGAGGGAGGGAAGGAACAAAATGGCTGTGGGCTGGGAGAACTCAGTGCCTACTGGGTGGGGGGGGGGGGGGGGGGGGTCATAGGAAAGGGTGGGGGGTGTTAACACTTAAAATTGCAGAATTCAATGTTCATACTGTTAGGCTGTAAACTACCCAAGGAGCATATGCGTTGCTGTTCAACCAGTTTGCATAGGGCCTCACTTTTGCAATGGACAAGGACAAGGGACAGAAAGTTCAGTAATGGAACAGGAAGAACTGAGAAAATAGTTAGCAACCAGGATATCCTGCAGGCATTTGGCAGACAGGGCGCCTTTACTAGATTATGTAGGGAAGACAGGCGGCACGGTGGCACAGTGGTAGAGTTGCTGCCTTACAGCGAATGCAGCAACAGAGACCCAGGTTCGATCCCGACTGCGGGTGCTGCCTGTACGGAGTTTGCACGTTCTCCCCGTGACCTGCGTGGATTTTCTCCGAAATCTTCGGTTTCCTCCCGCACTCCAAAGACGCACAGGTTTGTAGGTTAATTGTTTATGAAGGAACTGCAGATGCTGGAAATTCGAAGGTAGACAAAAGTGCTGGAGAAACTCAGCGCATCCAATCTGAAGAAGGGTTTCGGCCCAAAACGTTGCCTATATCCTTCACTCCATAGATGCTGCTGCACCCGCTGAGTTTCTCCAGCACATTTGTCTATGTAGCTTAATTGGCTTGGTAAATGTAAAAATTGTCCCTAGGGTGTGTAGGATAATGGTGATGTGCGGGGATCGCTGGTCGACGGGCTGAAAGGGCCTGTTTTCCGCGCTATCTCTAAACTAAACTAAAAAGTACTGCGGATGCTGGCTCAGAGGGCGGTGGAGGCCGGTTCTCTGGATACTTTCAAGAGAGAGCTGAATAGGGCTCTTAAAGATAGCGGAGTCAGAAGATATGGGGAGCAGGCAGGAACGTGGTACTGATTGGGGATGATCAGCCATGATCACATTGAATGGCGGTGCTGGCTCGAAGGGCCAAATGGCCTACTCCTGCACCTATTGTCTATTGTCTATAAATCAAAGCTAGACACAAAATGCTGGAGTAACTCAGTGGGACAAAGCAGAGAAGGAATGGGTGACGTTTCTGGTCAGGTCCCTTCTTCAGACTGATCTTTTTAACAAAGGGCTTGAAAATACTAGATTAGTAATGCCTTTACTATGAGGGGGTGGGAACTGTAGATCAGTGCATGCTCCTTTAACATAGTGACCTCACCACTACTAACCACTCCCCATTATCTCTAGCTCCAGTGACAGACCACGGACAGCTAGGGCACAGTGTGTGTATTATAACAATGTTTGTAATAAACTAGTAGTGAAGACATCGCGTGATTAAAAAGTCTTTACTGGAACCAGGAAATGGATTTTGCTACAACTGCACAGCAGGCTAGTGGCACCACACCTACCTGCCTAGTTAGGTGTATCCACCCACTTAGTTTGCATCTGATTCCTTAAGATTGGCTTAGGAAGGTGGCACAATGGGCTAAGTGTTCGGCTGGCAACCAGAAGGTAGCCGGTTCGAATCCCGCTTGGAGTGCATACTGTCGTTGTGTCCTTGGGCAAGACACTTCACCCACCTTTGCCTGTGTGTGAATGTGTGTGAGTGATTGGTGGTGGTCGGAGGGGCCGTAGGCGCAGATTGGCAGCCACGCTTCCGTCAGTCTGCCCCAGGGCAGCTGTGGCTACAGAAGTAGCTTACCACCACCGAGTGTGACTGAGGAGTGAATGAATAATGCGATGTAAAGTGCCTTGAGTATTAGAAAGGCGCTATATAAATCCCATCCATTATTATTATTATTATTATAAACATTTACTAGATACACACAAAAGGATAGGTGACAACCCTTCTTCAGACCATTTGGCTGATTAGAAGGGTCCCAACCCAAAACGTCACCTACTCATTTTCTCCAGAGATGCTGCCTGGCCCACTGAGTTACTCCAGCATTTTGTGTCTATCTTTAGTATCTGCAGCACCTGAAGAAGGGTCTCGACCTGAAAAGTCACCCATTCCTTCTCCCCAGAGATGCTGCCTGTCCCACTGAGTTACTTCAGCTTTTTGTGTCTATCTTTGGTTTAAACCAGCATCTGCAGTTCCTTCCTACACATTTCATCTGCAGTCCCTTGTTATTGCATAAAGGTTAATTAAGTGGTGAACATTTCATAGAAACATAGAAACATAGAAAATAGGTGCAGGAGTAGGCCATTCGGCCCTTCGAGCCTGCACCACCATTCAATATGATCATGGCTGATCATCCAACTCAGTATCCTGTACCTGCCTTCTCTCCATACCCCCTGATCCCTTTTGCCACAAGGGCCACTTCTAACTCCCTCTTAAATATAGCCAATGAAATGGCCTCAACTACCTTCTGTGGCAGAGAATTCCACAGATTCACCACTCTCTGTGTGAATTTTTTTTTCTCATCTCGGTCCTAAAAGACTTCCCCCTTATCCTTAAACTGTAACCCCTTGTTCTGGACTTCCCCAACATCGGGAACAATCTTCCTGCATCTAGCCTGTCCAACCCCTTAAGAATTTTGTAAGTATCTATAAGATCCCCCCTCAATCTTCTAGATTCTAGCGAGTACAAGCCGAGTCTATCCAGTCTTTCTTCATATGAAACTCCTGCCATCCCAGGAATCAGTCTGGTGAACCTGCTCTGTACTCCCTCTATGGCAAGAATGTCATTTCATTAAAGGTTCACTTCTTCTTGGGTGAAGGAATCGTCTCAGGAGGAAATTTCGAGTTGAAATGTAGCTCTGAAAACCTCACTGTAATTCAATATTCCGAGCTGGCCGGAAGGTGTAGATAAATATTGATTCATATTACCAATAGAATCGTAGCATGGTGTACTTTGCAAAGGACAAATTAAATACAATTTGACATGAATGTCTGGGAGTGGCTGGCGTCAGTATAGATACTGTACAAACAGGGTGGGTCCAAAATGCTCGTAGTAAATGGTGGAATGAAATAGGCTAACTATAAAAATACCGCGGCTGACTTTAAAGCTCATTTTTCACGAGAGAACCCCCTCTCACCCCAAATCCCCCCCCAACCCCCAACTCCCGGTCCATTCGATGCTAACCCTTGGAAACTTGGTTCGGAAACCAGTGACGGGTCGAGGGTGGACTATGCACATCGAACAAACCGGTTTGACAACGGCTTTGCGCTACTCTGCCAGAGCCAGTGAACCACGCCCGCTCCCCAATCAAAAGTTCCAGAATGAAATGTGGATCCAGTAAATTGTAACAACCCGCAGGCGACACTGCATACTAACGCGCATACCTCCGAAGTCATTAAAAAGTAAACTTTCTGATTTTAAAATCTAAATTTTGCAATATCGTTGTATTTTTTAAATTAAAAGGGCGGATGAGACAATTAACATTCTTACAGACCCAAAGTGCTGACCAGTGAGATTAGGCTGGGTGTTTTGTTTAAGGAGGAACTGCAGATGCTGGAAAATCGAAGAAAGCTGGAGAAACTCAGCGGGTACAGCAGCATCTATGGAGCGTAGGAAATAGGCAACGTTTAAACGTTGCCTATTTCCTTCGCTCCGTAGATGCTGCTGCACCCGCTGAGTTTCTCCAGATTAGGCTGGGTCGGGATATTTTGAGCTAGCATAGCCACAATGGGCCGAATGGCCGAGCTGTCTCCTACCCTCTCTCTCCGCTCTAATACACACCCCGTTCAGAAGAATGCAGTGAGTTTAAAAAATATATATAAACAGTACTTAAATCAAAATCTAACATGGGGTTGGGGGGGATAAGACAAAAAAAAAACTCACCCAATCACGCCTGCCAGGCCTTGCAAGAGTTGTCCGGCTATGCCGCTGCCGCCACCGCCCAGAAGCTTGCCGATTTGGAACATGATGAAGTTGGGGGAATGAAGCGACTGGGAACTAACTGCAGCTGCGAGAGAGACAGAGAGAGACGAGGTTAATTTCAGTGGAACCCCAGGCAGGCCGATCCGCGTCAATTTCAGCCCCAAGCTACAAGATACAATGTTTCCGCCGCTTGATACAACGTTCCCACTACTAGATACAATGTATCTACCGCTGTATACAACGTTTCCACTGCCAGATACAATGTCTCTCCTGGTGGATACAATGTGTCTCAGCGTCCCGCAACAACCTCGACCACTGCCAACCAACACTGATTGAAATAATGTACATATAATCGTCAAAAAAAACACAGCAGCCAAACATTCTCACCAACTATAGACCCAGCTTGTTGCAAATGGCGCAGTTCACCGACCGGAATTGTGCCTAAAAGCTGTCAGTCCCCGGTTCCCTGTCCCCACCCATTGACGATCCACGCACAAAACCATCACTGGGTCCTAACGCACGCCTGTTTAGTGCTCAAAAAGGATGCAATGTTAAGCAAAGATCTTTGATGTTAAGGGTGTTTTATTGTCGTTATGTCCCGAAAATAAGTAATGAAATTCTTACTCGTAGCCAGCGCAACAGATATGTAAACTTGATACTTACTCTGTAAACACCACAATGAAAAGCAAACAAAGTTCAGTATATAAAAACACTAATAATAATAATAATAATAATAATAATAATAATAATAATAATTATAATAATTATAATAATAATTATAATAATAATAATAATAATAATAATAATAATAATAATAATAATAATATAATATTAATAATACAAAGGAAAAAACAATGCCCCTCCCCCCCCCCACCCCAAGTTTATGTAATTCCAAATTTATGTAATTCAGAGGTAGACAAAAGTGCTGGAGAAACTCAGTGGGTGCAGCAGCATCTATGGAGCGAAGGAAATAGGCAATGTTTCGGGCCGAAACCCTTCTTCAGAGCTAAATTGGAGGTTGTTGTATTTAATATTGGGAAGAAGCTGTTCCTGAATCTGGACGTTACAGTTTTCAGGCTCTTATACCCTCTTCCTGATGGCAGGAATGAAATGAGAGCGTGGCCAGGGCAGTGTGGGTCTCTGGTGATGCTGGCTGCCTTTTTGAGGCAGTGACTCTTGTAGATGCCTTTGATGGTGGGGAGGTCAGTACCCATGATGGACTGGGCAGTGTTCACCGCCATTTGCAATCTTCTTCATTCCTGGTCATTCGAGTTACCAACCAGGCTGTGATGCAACCACTGCACCCCAGTGGCCTGAACATTGACCTCCAATTTCCGGTAGCCCTTTCTGTCTCCCCCCATCTCAGCTCTCCCTCTTCCCTCTGCCTCCTCCTCTTCCTTTCTCCTTCCCGCCCCCCCACCCTGCATCAGTCTGAAGAAGGATTTTGGCCCGAAACGTTGCCTATTTCCTTCGCTCCATAGATGCTGCCTCACCCGCTGAGTTTCTCCAGCATTTTTGTCTACCAACCAGTCAACATACTCTGTTCAAAAGGGAACTGCAGATGCTGGAATATCGAAGGTACACAAAATTGCTGGGGAAACTCAGCGGGGTCTGAAGAAGGGTTTCGGCCCGAAACGTCGCCTATTTCCTTCGCTCCATAGATGCTGCTGCACCCGCTGAGTTTCCCCAGCAATTTTGTGTACAGTCAACATACTCTACTGTACACCTGTAGATGTTCAAGAGAGCATTCATCGACTTACAGAATCTTCTCAATCTTCTAAGGAAGTAGAGGCATAGATGATTGCATCAGTGTGCTGGGATCAGGACAGATATTCAGAGAGATATTACTTAGGGTATTATATGAGGAGTAACATCGAATTTTCTGGAAAATCTGTCTCTCCAGGACCAAGTCCCAAGTATGCCAGATTATTGGAGTTTTATGTACAGATTGGGAAAAAGTAGGAAATAGTGTTTCACAGAGATCAGAGCTTGGACCGCTGTTCAGAGTTTAGAGATACAGCACAGAAACAGATGCTTCAGCCCATGGGGTCCACGTCGACTATGGATCACCCATCCATAGATGCTGCCTCACCCGCTGAGTTTCTCCAGCATTTTTGGCTACCTATTCACACGAGTTCGTTATGCCACGTTCGCATCCGCTCCCTACACACTCGGGTCAATTTACAGAGCCCCATTATGCCACAAACCCGCACGTCTTTAGGATGTGGGAGGAAACCGGAGCATCCAGAGGAAATCCACGTGGTCTTGGAGAACGTACCAACTCCAAACACACAGCACATGAGGTCAGAGTCAAGCCTGGCGCTGTTAGGCAGTGGCTCTACCAGCCACTAGTCTTGAGTCTTTTTTCTTCTGTCCCCTTGCTAATCTCTTCACACTCAGAAGCAAAGATTATAGAGGAGCTCTGCTATAAGATCTTTGCTCAGAAGGAGGTGGTTATATGGGACAAGCTGCCAGAGAAGCTAGTTGAGGCAATTACTCTAACACCATTTAAAAGACTCCTGGACAGGTACAAGGATAGGAAAGGTTTAGAATGCGGGCAAATGTGACAAGCTGAGAAGAGGCATCTTGTTCGACATGGATGAATTAGAGTTAGACCAAAGGGCCTGTTTCCATGCTGTATGACTCTATGCACTGCCAGACAGAAGTATGCACACATGCTGTTAGGCAGTGGCTCTACCACCTGTTGTTCACTGTTTACATAAAGCAATGTTAACTCCAGAATTAGAAGCACAGTCTCAAGTTATTCTTCCACCATTTAACCAGCGATAACACCATATTCATACTCGCACTGTCTCATGAATGCCCTATATGACTGTGATGGCGCTGAACACATTCACACTGAAGTACTTGACCCAATGTGATCTTTAAGGCACTAACTCATTAACAATGCACTGGTTTGTATCTTGTTGAGGTGTCGTTGGATGAAATTCATAGCATGCTAACTCAGGCTATTTGCTCTTGGACACCATTTCGAGGTACAACTCTTCTGCACTAAGATGGGAACAGGTTCTACATATTTCTGGGTTAACAATTTTCTGGAAAAGTAAAAGGATAAAATAAGTGCCGCGGGTAGAGCTGCTGCCTCACGATGCCAGACACCCGGGTTTGATCCTGACTACGGGTGCTGTCATTATGGAGTTAGCATGTTCTCCCTGTGACCATGTGTGTGCTCTGGTTTCCTACCACATCCCAAACACGTGCAGGTTTGTACGTCAATAGTCAATGCCCACTGTAAAGTACCCCAATATGTGTGTGTGGGGGGGGGGGGGGGGGGGGGGTGGATGTGAAAGTGGCGTAACATGGAACTAGTGTGAATGGGTAATCGAAAGTCAACGTGGACTTGGTGGGCCGAAGGGCCTGTTTCCATGCTATATCTCTAAACTAAAATAAATGAAACCAGAAAGACTGTGAGTAGAGAGATCAGTGCAGGATTGCTCTTACACTGAGCTGGTAAAGAATGATGGGTTGAATGGCTTCTATGCTGTTAGGGATCTTTAATACTGAGATTAAGTATTCGTGTGTAATGAACCAGGAGGAGTTCTTTATTAACAATGAATCAGCCTTGTGGAATGTGCCTATGGGTGGTTTGGGCACACCTGCATGGTGATTACTCATTTGTGGAGCTTTGTCTAAGTTATTCAGAGTGACTGTCACACAAACCTTCACAAATCCACCATCAAGAGTGTTTAATTGTCGTAAGCACCAGGAACGGAACAGTGAAATTCTTACTTGTTACAAAAAAAAGATACAATCGCTGAACTAACTCAGCGGGTCAGGCAGCATCTCAGGAGAACATGGGTAGGTGACGTTTCGGATCAGCAGTAGACAAAAATGCTGGAGAAACTCAGCGGGTGAGGCAGCATCTATGGAGCGAAGGAAATAGACAATGTTTCGGGTCAAGGCCCTTCTTCAGACTGATGTGAGGGTGGGACCCTTCTTCAGTCTGATTGTGTGGGGGAAAAGAAAGCTGGAAAAGAGAAGGGCAGATCAAAGCCTGGCAAGTGATAGATAGATGTGTCGGCAGGAACTGCAGGTGCTGGTTTACATCGTAGATAGACACAAAATGCTGGAGTAACTCAGCGGGTCAGGCAGCATCTCTGGAGTGAAAGAATGGGTGATGTTTCGGGTCGAGACCCTTCTTCAGTCTGAGAGTCAGGGGAGAGGGAAACGAGAGATATGGAAAGGTAAGGTGTGAAAATGAGAGATCAAAGGGATGGTTCAAGGAACAGGTGTGGGGGGATTTTGATAGGCAGGTAGATTCACAGTCACAGAGTGATACAGTGTGGAAACAGGCCCTTCGGCCCAACTTGCCCACATCGGCCAACATGTCTCAGCTACACTAGTCTCACCTGCCTGCGTTTGATCCATAACCCTCCAAACCTGTCCTATTCATACCTGTCCAACTGTTTCTTTGTACCTGTCCAATAGTCCCAGCCTCAACTACTTCCTCAGACAGATTGTTCCATACTCCCACCGCTCTTCATGTGAAAATGTTAACCCTCAGATTCCTATTAAATCTTTTCCCCTTCACCCTGAAACTGTGTCCTCGATTCCCCTACTCTGGGCAAGAGACTCTGTGCATCTACCCGATCTATTCCTCTCGTGATTTGATACACTGGTTGGATAAATTACTCCAGCAATTTTTGTCTTTTTAGTGTGAATGTGAGTGTGTGTGCGTGTGTGTGTGTGTGTGTGTGTGTGTGTGTGTGTGTGTGTGTGTGCGTGCGTGCGTAAGGAATATGGTTCTAGGGTGGTTGAGGCAGATATGATGGTGGTGTTTAGTTTAGTATAGTATAGGTTTTGTGTGATATGAACAAAACACGACTAAATATGACTATCTTGGATTGGGCATCTTGGTAAGTATGGACGAGTTGGGCCGAAGGGCTTGTCTCCACGCTGTCTCTACAAACAAACTAAAAGACAGGTATACAGATAGGAAAGGTTGAGAGGGAGAAGGAATATTCACATATTCTGTTCTGCTGCAGCAAGTAATAATTTCATTGTCCTGTCAATAAAACACTCTTGACTATCTTCTTCTTGGTTTCTTGGTCCTCAAAAATATTCCAAATGGAATTTAAACTGGAGGTGGTGAAGGGAGGGCTTAAGCCAGAAAGGGTTATTGGGAAGAAAGAGCTACTTTAAATTTAGTTGCATCTGGTTGGGTAACTATAGTTGGGTGGAGATTATTCCATGCTTTAATTGTTCGGGGGAAGTACGTTTTAGTACGTTTTATTTATATAGCTCATTTTAAGTCAACTAGCATAGACACCAAAGTGCTTTACATAAAATAGATAATAAGTTTCCATACCATAGAAAAAGGTTAAAAAAAAATAAAGAAAATGAACACAACACATTATAGAGTTCAACACAAACGTCTCCCCACAGAATCAAAAATTTCCACTGTGGGGAAAGGCACCAGAAAGTTAAGTCCTCTTCCTCTGAAACACCCGAGGTCGGGGCCCATTTGTGGCCTTGCAGCCAGTTTTCAGGGCCCTCTTGCCAAGAAGATGGAACTCCGGCGTCGGGTGAAACAATTCCTCAAGCGGCTTGGAAAATCTGGAGCGGCTGCCTCCTCCCTGGAGACTGGAGACCGGGGCACTCGTAGCCCTCAGGCCGTGCCGTTTGAAGCTCCGACCCCGGTGAACTCGATCCCTGGCTCCGCGGCGCTCCAAATCCAGCGCCGGACGCCCGCAGCCACAGCTCCGCGATGTTGGGAGTTGGCGGCCACACGTTCCGGAGCTTACCGCATGGCGACCCGGTAAGGCATCGCCCGCTCCCTGTTGGTATCCCAGCGCTGCACCACTGCCGAAGCTGTAGCCCCAGCCAGTCCCGACAGGAAACGTCGCTCCACTCTCGATGGCAGGCCGCGAGGACGGGGTGAAGAAGCAGCTTGGAGGGATGCTGCCTCTCCGACCAGGTAGGGGACTAAGAAATAAAGTTTCCCCCACCCACCACATAAAAGACCTCCAACTAACTAACAAACATTTTTTTAACAGGACTTAAAATAAAAAAAGGTGAAGAGACGGACTGCGGGCAGGCTGCCATACACAGACAGCGCCCACTCCTGCACATCCGCCAAGAACGAATTGCTGTACACATCTGTCTTTGTAGCTGGGATCACAACTTGGATCGAATAACCTCGTCTGCTCCTAATTGGTTTGGGTTTGGTGTAGGTCTTGTAGTCGATGTCGAGCTGACCATTTAACATTTTGTAAAAACAGGTCAAACGGTGAGCTTCACGTCTGTCTTGGAGAGGGTTCCAAGTCATCTTGACTTGACAAAACGCGGGTAAATAGGATTATCTTAGATGAAGCATGTTGGTCAGTATGGCCGAGTGGGGCCGAAGGGCCTGTTGGTGAAGAGTGCCATGAGGGGCGGGACTTCCGCGTGATTGGCATCCCGTCATGACGTCACATCACCCGGCGGCGGCGGCGGCGGCGGCACCAAAGATCTTTGGGCGGCACTGAGTCTGCGCAGTCGGCCGGAGGGGGTGGGGGGAGGGGTGGGGGTGGGGGGAGGGGTGGCGTGCTGACGTCACAAAGCGGCACGCTGGTCTGTGCGTGTTGACGTCGCTGGCCCCGAGTGACCGGGGACTTCCGGTCAGAGTGTAAACAAGATGGCGGCGAGGAGGCGGCGGGGCTGGAGTTCGCTCTGTTTGTGGTTGTTCACGGTGTTGTGCTGCGGCCTCGACTTCACCGGGGCCGTGTCGGAGCCGGGCAAATGGAGCATCAGCGTAACCGGGGTAGGAAGCCAAGGGAGGAGGGAGAGGGAGGGGGGAATTGGCGTTAGTGACAGTGCCTGGAGACGCCAGGCATCAGCCTGGGCCTGGGGGCTGAGGCTGGTCGCCCCCTGTCCGCTGCTCCCCATCCCCGGCAGTGTCACGACAGCTCAGCTCAGCCCAGGGCGGGCTGGTGCCTTGTGCCGACCAGCGGTGGGAATAAGATGAGAGCTGGGGGACTAGGAAGAAGAAGAAGAAGAAGAAGAATGAAAACATCTCAGCATCTCCCTCTTGTATGTTTGAATAATGTCATCCATAATTCTGCCGAATCCAAACAATACAGAACCACAGTTGCAGGGAGTCTGTGCAAATTCAGTTTCAAAGCCAAGTCCCAGGAGTTGTGAGATAAAACACTTCAGAAGAATGGCTGCTGCACTGTTCTGTGAAGCGAGAATTAGCCCTTGAGGACAGGATGGATAGGAAAGGTTTAGAAGGATATGGGGACAAATTAGGGCACATGGGATGTGCAGTTGGGCATCTTGGTCGGTGTGGGCTAAAACAGGATGGAAATGTCAATGGCTACAGGGCATATCTTTTAAGTTGAGAGGGTCAAAGTGTGGACATGTTTTCTACTGAGAGGGTGGAATGTGCTGCCATGGTGATGGTGGAGGCAGGTACAATAGTGGTGTATGAGAAGCATTTAGAAAGGCTTGTGGATATGGAGGGATATAGATCATGTGCAGTTAGAGGAGGTTAGTTTATCTTAGCATTATGCTTGGCACAGCTTGAGGGTTGTTCCTGTGCTGTACTTTTCTGTGTTTTTGGTTAGTGAGCATCCCCACACCTACTTCCTCTCTGATCTGCTTGGCCCACCAATCTCAAGAGGTTTTAGTAACGGCTTGAAATATTGGAACGGAAGAAAGTGCTTAGATTATTCCCTCTATATCGGGTCACATTGTGCCTGTAAGTGACTGTGATAGGCAATCTCTGCACAGTAAATGGCCAGGCAGCAAACCATCTGCTTGGCTTATTATACACTCTGTATTCATTTGGGAATACCAGGCAGTAATTCCCCTCCACTGCAATTGATAGCCTCTTGACATAATTTGCCCTATTTCCTGTAATTCTGCTCTTTCTCCCCCCTCTTCCCACCTGGAGGAAGAATCTCCCTTTCCTCACCTCAACACCAACAACCTTTGTGTTCCTACCAACCGTCGATGTGATGGCACAATGGAGAAACAATTGGAGCTGCTGCCTCACAACTCTTAGGACCTGGCTGTGATACTGAGTTTGTACAGTGTCCCTGTAATTGTGTAGTTCTGTATTCTGTGGATTTGGAAGAATATTGGTGACATTATTCAAACATACAAGTTCCCAAGGAGGAATGAGAGGGAGATGTTGAGATATTTTCATGTGGGGAAAGTCACTAATAAAAGGACATAGTTAAAAAATTAGTGTCTGATCATTTAAAAGTGAGATGTATGGTTGCTATAGCTGATGATTCTGAGGAGCAGTGAATTCCTATGTAACCTAACATTCACGGAATTCAGTTAAGTAACCTGTAGCCTGAGCTTGTGCAAAGAATAACTGCTTGTTTGGATACCAGACTTATGAAGGAGCTGTAACCAGCAAGAATCATTACCTTGAAAGAACAACGATAGTGGCAAATTTTCACATCTTTCGAGAAATTAACTCCCTAGCTGCCTTTAGGATGAGCATGGATAAGGTGGAATATCTTCGATACGCATGCAAGAGACCTTCAAAGCTTCTTCACATATATGGCTTAAAAACAGTCTTTTGATGAATAAATGCTTTATTGTTAATAGAAAACAGTAAGGTACATCCAAATTTCTTCCGACTCGTTACTACAATCTTCATCGACCTCCAGCTTATTACTTCAAACAATAGAAAACTCCTCGTGTCTCCGTAACACTGGCATGATCTCCTTTAGACCTCGCATGATCTCCTTTATGGCTCACATGTTCGAAGGGTTAACCATCTCCCCACTCGCTCCAAAATACACTACAAACTAAACTACTGCGCAAGCATCTTAGCTCCAAACATGCCCAAAAACACATCATAAATCCCACCCACAATATAATGGGCAGTCTAAAATTTAAAGGCACATGCCATCATCAATGACATGCCAAACAGGCCACTACAACAACATCGAGGGATATTTGAAATGATTCCCTTACCATTTATAATTCTATTGATCTCAGCCTTAAGTATGCACAATAAATCGGATTGCAATGCTCTTAGCATTGAGTCCCAAAGGCTCACAGCCCTAAGATAAATTTATCCTCATCCTAATAATAAATGCCCTCTGATCCTGGGCTCTCCCATGATGAAACACCTTTGCAGTTAAGAATCTTGTATTTCAGTAAGATCACTTCTCATTCTTCTCAACTTCAATGACTAATCTATACCAGTCTAACCAGTCCTCCAAATTTGTTACTCGAGAGATATCGGAACAATCAATCAATGATTTAACCATTAATAGCATAAATGACTGAGTAATACCAAAGCTAACAGATCTACAGTTCCACCTATCTGTTATCTGATACGTGAAGCCACTGCAATCAACGCTCTCGACAAAGGGCAAAACTTAGCCCAGTTTCAACTCAATCTTTGTCTGAAATTATCATTAGGTCCTGAATATGCAATGCAAGGGTAGATCAGAATTGGACATTCATTTTAAACCAGCCTCCATCAGTCCACTTTGAAGTTTGAATACCCTGTGATGCAACACCAGGACTCATCCAAAGAACATTCACTGTCTGAAGAAGGGTTTCGGCCCGAAACGTTGCCGATTTCCTTCGCTCCATAGATGCAGCTGCACCCGCTGAGTTTCTCCAGCATTTTTGTGTACCTTCGATTTTCCAGCATGTGCAGTTCCTTCTTAAACATTTACTGATAGATCACTGGTAGCATTCTAACTCAATATTAAACTTGTAACCAGTTTATGATGTGAGATATGGTTGGAAAGATTTGGATGGATATCGTCCAGGTAAGTGGAACTGGTCAGTTAAGCAATTTGGTTGGCACGGATGAGTTGGGCCGAAGGGCCTGTTTCCATGTTGTATAGCTCTAAGAGAAAGTCAAAGGGCAAAATTAGTGTTAGTATAACTTTCTCTTGTTTTCATCTCTTTGCAGAGCCAGTCACAGACACGATTTCCACTGCGAAAGACTTTGTTTAACAATTCTTACATTAAACTCAAATGTGAGTAGCCGGGCTTTAACTCTACATTGTGTATTGAGGGTGGAATAGATTGGAGTTTATTTCTTTAATCCCTGGTGTAACACCACACTAGACTACAGAGTCAAGCAATACCCCATTGTCCTCAATGGGGTAGAGGTGAATCAGACAGTACCCTAACGTATATGCAGTACCCTAAAGTCTGAAGAAGGGTCTCGACCCGAAACGTCACCTATTCCTTCGCTCCATAGATGCTGCCTCACCCGCTGAGTTTCTCCAGCATTTTTGTCTACCTAACGTATGCAAGGTCTGTTCAGAAGCCTAATGAACAGAGGGGAAGAAGCTGTCCCCGAGTTTGGTGGTGCACACTTTCAAGCTTCTATACCTTGACAGTGATGGGTGGGATAAATCTTTGATTACCTTGGCTGCTTTTCTGAGGTGGAGTGGTGCCGATGGGATTATAAATGGAGTCTTTGAATGTACTGTTATGGAAACACCCATTGCGCTGACTCCTGTTCTTTAAATGCTGCCTGGATTCTGTGCCATTAACAGCCAGATCAGGAGACTCGTTTATTGCACAGCTCTGATTCAATATTTAACTGGGAGAGATAAGTCTTTGCCTTCCATCACAGCGAGGAGGAGATGCGCTGTGATGGATGTTTGTGTAAATTGTGTTGTGTCTTGGTTCTTGTTTGTATGACTGCAGAAACAACATTTTGTTTGAACCTCAATGGGGTTCAAATGACAAATAAATTGTATTGTAACTGTGATATTCACCTAGAAGTTAACCGTTGCCATTCTCTTGCTTTTCAGGGACAAATGTGAACTGCGACTCTCCAGTTAATCTGAGCGTTGCGTGGTATTTGAGGAGTTCCCATTGTTATGATGAATTCTTTTCAGTGAATGTAAGTGATATTTGACCGAAATTTAAATAAAAAACATTAATAGTGTAAATATTGATGTGAAATGGTTAGCATTTCAAATCATTGGAATGTAGTTTGCATCTAATTTGTTAGCTCAGTTTGTGGACTTCTGTGCATCTCCAAAATTTATGGTCTCAGAGTTGAGGAGAAACTTGTTATTTATTATATGTAACTACTGCAAGGTAATTACAGATCAGATCTTATCTGCCTCCTCTTCCAAGACTAATGGGCCTACTAAGACGCTACGACTCTTTGGGTGACGAGGAGACTAATCACAACCATACAGATGACACCCTGGCGACATGTCGCGGGGTGAAGCCTGTATGGTCGTGAGTAGTCGCCCAAAGAATCGTACCTTATTCTGGTCGCCGCTGGATTTTCAACACGTTGAACATTTTCGGTGACCTGTACCGACCTATGACGGGTGCTGGCAGTCGCCGAAAAAGTGAGACGGGTCCATTACAACTCCACCTTTCTATGTTGAAGTCCCTGATATTTTTCTAAAACACCTTCATTTTCCTATGTTGAACTCCCTGAGTTAATTTTTCATTTTCTGGTTATGGGTTTGAATGAGTGCCTCCTTGTCACCTTACAATTACTCCAAAGAGGCCCCTTTTCATATGAAATGTTAAAATGAGGCCCTCTTCTTTGAATGCAATGTGCAAGCCCCCTTGGCATTTGAGCCACTGGCCATTCCAGAACCAATCCCACTGCTTATTTTTATAAATTTGCTGTTGAAAAAGAGTTGTGATTGGAACCAAGCCCATTATACTGTGTCGCTTTCTTTCCACCTTATTTCATTTTATTGCATCTTTTCTTTGTGCAATTTTATTTTAGGTTTATTATATTTATTGTCAGAGGTGTGGAGGTACAGTGAAAAGCATTGTTTTGCATGCTATCTGATCAGATACTCTACACAAAGACAATCAAGTCAAACTTGAGTACAATAGATAGAGCAAAGGGGAAGATGCAGAATGTAATTCTCAGCATTTTAGAATATCGGTTGTATAGATAAAGCCCAATAGGTGCATGTGTATCGGACAGTACCCTAGCTCATGGAAGGACTATTCAAAAGCCTTACAGAGGGGAAGAAGCTGTTCCTGAGTGTGGTGGTGCATGTTTTAAATTCTCTGTATCATCTGCCCAAATGATGGCTGCTATTCCAAGGCAGCGTGAAGTATAGATGGCGTCAATGAGCGATGAACCCGGCCGACATCTACAACTCTCTTCAATTTCTTGCGGTCTTGGGCAGAACTGTTCCCTAAAGCACCATGTTTTCTATGGTGCATCTGTAGAAGTTTGTAAGAGTTACTGGAGATATGCCAAATGTCCTCAGTCTCTAAAAGAAGTAGAGGTGTCAGTGTTGCTTATTGCTCCTTGGCTGTTGCATCAATGTGGTTTGCCCACAACCGTTATGTAAACACTCATTGCACAACCTCTGGAACAGTCACTGCCTAAGATTTTACTGTTAAAAAGAAGCTATAACCATCACAGTGAGGAGGAGATTCACTGTGATGGATGTTTGTGTAAATTGAATTGTTTGTATGTCTTGTAGGAATTGTCTTTGTTTGTATGGCTGTGGAAACGGAGTTTCATTTGAGCCTCACTGAGGTTCAAATGGCATGTAATAATATATTGTATATTGAATAATTACAGAAAAATAAAAATCTACTTCAAAGCCTCACAAGGCAATGAAAGAACTAAAGCAATTTTTTGTTAACACTGCCTGCTGTGAACTTCATTGTGCCTATAATGGGTCAAATAAGCCATGCGTCAAAGTGCTTTCTGTGATCAGTGGGAGAAGGATTTATGAATGTCACTTTACAGCTCATGTTTTGAAGTTTTGAAATTTTAACATTTCGGTTGCTGAGAATAAAGTGGTTGTTTTTTGTCCTCAAACAGCTGGTGATAATCTCTAAACATGTGGAGTGCCATTTTGTGGTTAAAAGTCTATATTGCAGAATGTCATCAACCTCATGTCTTGGGGAATAGATGGACGGTAGTTTCCCAGCATTATTATTCTTCTGTCGTGTATCTTTTAGACCTGCAGCTCCGTTGAGGCGAGCCAGGCCAACGTGTCATCGTCCAGGTCAATCAGACCTCGTTCACCATTCGGTGGCCGGTGTTTGGTACAACTGGTGATTATGTGCTCCATTGTCTGTGTTGGGTCCCCACACTCGCAAGAGTCGCTGTCCACGAGGCCCCACCTCTTCTTCGCTACTCCATAGAGTCCGACGCCTGTCCTCAAGTGGTTGAGGGTTGTCCACTGCTTTCGGGGCAGGTCCTGGCAATGGATGTCCATGGGGTCATCGATGTAATGGTGTAGCCTAGATGGTTCTGCTGATATCCACTGGTCTCTCCATCTCGTCTTGACCCAGGCGGTCTTCCAGCTTTCCATTATAAATAAACAACTTCCTAAGGGTTGCTGGGAAAGGAGCTTTGATGTGCAGACGGATCTTCGGGTCCGAGTCCAGAGCTCGCTGACAGCGGCAACATAAGTAGGTGGAGAGGTAAAGAAGGCTTATGGTATGCTTGTCTTCGTTGATCATACTGGATGTTGCTGGCTTTAGGACTTTGGTCAGGGTGTATTTGGAGTATTGTGTTCAGTTCTGTTTGTCGCATTCTAGGAAGAATGTTGAGGTTTTGGTGAAGGCGCAGAAGAGGGTTTACCAGAAAGCTCCTGCCTTAGAGAGTGTTACCTACAAGTAGACATTAGACAAACTTGCATTGTTTTCTCCGGATTGTAGGAAGTTGAGGGGACACCTGATAAAATTGTGAGAGTCATAGATGGGACAGACAGTTGGAGCCTTTCTCTCTCAGGGTGGAAATGTTTAGAACCCAGCGGCATGACTTTAAGGCGATTGTGGCAATGTTTAAAGAGGTGAAGGGTAGGTGCCAGGGATGTGCTGCCAGGTGGAGACAAATACCCTAGTGGTATTTAAGTGGCTTTTCGGAAGGCACATGGATATGCAGAAACAGGAGGGATATGGATCATGTGCGGGCTGATGAGCTTACTTTAACTTGGCATCATGTTCAGCATGGACATTGCGGGCTGCAGGAACTGTTCCTGAGCTGTGTTGTTCTATGACAGTGGTTCTTAACCTTTTTGGCATATGTATGCATATACGTGAACAAAACACTGTATGTGGTATGTAGTTTTGTTAGTGTGCTTTGTTAGTTCCTAAACATGGGCTCAACAAATGGATATGTTATTTATGACCCCTTCATGTCCCCGGCAAAGACCCAAACGACGCCCAGGTTAAGAACCACTGTTCTATGATCTATCTCCGTATGATTAAGCCATGTTGTAGCTGACAAAATGCAAACTACTGTATATGAATATTTCATAGTATTTTTTAGGTTCGTCGTATTCTTTGCTTGTTCTCAGTAATAATTCTTGTTTTTTTTCCTCCATAGGATGAAATGGCAACAAAATACTTTGGCTCTGTGATTGTGCAGGAAATTGGTGGAAATGGTTATTACATACTTCATCAATACAGCACCTTTGTATGTCGAAATAACAAAACTTTTGGACAGGTGGGTAACATTATAATTGGCATGTTAATATTCTATGCTCTCTTCAGTTCAATAACTTCACCCCAACCCTTCGTCCAACTTTACCACATGGTTAACTGCAAAAATAGGATGGCCAGCTAACAGTTTACTAAGAAGCACTGAAAAGAGCAACCACAGTTCTGGAAAAAAGGTCTTGTGGACAGATGAGACGAACTGTAACCTGGCCATCCTATTTTTGCAGCTAACCGTTGGTTTGCATCTTGCAGTGTAGCCTTTGTATTTTTGTTAATGAAGTCTTCAGCGGACAGTGGTCATTGACAAATCCACACCTGACTCCTGAAGAGTGTTTCTGATCTATCGGACAGGTGTGTGGGGACTTTTCTTTATTATAGAAATAATTCTTCTGTCATCAGCTGTGGAGGTCTTCCTTGGCCCTTTGTAATTAGTAAGCTCAGCAGCACTCTGTTTCTTCTTAATGTAGCAATGTCACAAAATGTTGAGATTTTAAAAATCAAGTCTGCAATTTATCCCATCAGATAAAGCATAAAAATAAGTTTAATTTGACACCTAATTCACTCTCACATCTTCAGTATTAAAAAAGTTATGGCCATTTTCATACTCTGAAATTAGCATCTTGTTCCCTATTGCTTTTCCATTGACTTAACTCAAAAGCTGTGATCGAGGACAGTTAAAAGCCCATAACTTTCTTAAAAATTAAGAGAACTGAATGAAATTTTCAGTTGTTATAGATTGAAGCATTCTGAAACAAATATGAAACAATCTTACTTGGATGACCTGAAATTAAAGCATATAATTAGTTAGTTACCTAATCGTAGCTAATTGCAAAATTCAATTACTAGATCGAAACATCTATCCATTTCTTAAGAAAAGGTTAACATTTTTAAATAGCCTAAGTGTCCAAATAACATTCACACAATAATTCACAATATAACATGATTTTAAAATCTCATTGTCATGAATTTATAGGCCAAATGGAAGGAATTTAATGCTTAATTCCCGTAAATTCAGGGACATTTTAATCATCTTGCGAGTGGGTTTTTGTGGAACGCGATCGATTGGAACGTTGCGGTTGCAGTGAATTTGAACTCCAGCTGTAATTTCTACATGGTGAAATCAAAATGTATAAAAATACACTTTAATATAATCTGACAATGTGCACTTTAACCACATGTGTTTTTTCTATTACAAATCTCAAATTGTGGAGTACAGAGGCAAATAAATAAATGATGGGTCTTTGTCCCAAACATTATGGAGGGCACTGTGTATGCAAGCATGTTTTATACAATTCTGAATACATCTGTTTGAATTCTTTTGCAGCTACAAGTAAAATTATTTGACCAACCAGAGCTATTGAAAAAAGAGACTCCGGTAATAAAAAGTTTTTAATAAGTTGCTGAGTTCTCCAATTTATGTCATTATGCTAGTGATTTAACCTCTGCTAAGTTCTATTAATGTTGTAACCTTTTTGAAATCTGTTCTTCTCATGTCTCTAGTTCTGAAAATGTCTGTTGTTCAATGGAATAAAAGCATCTTTTTATGAATCACCTACAAAATCCAATGAAATGCGGAGCTAGCTGTCCCAGGGATGTTGGTACTGATGTTCCATTTTAGGCTCCATGATGGATGTTTAGTTTAGAGATACAGCGCGGAAACAGGCACTTGTGGCCCACCGGGTCCTCGCCGACCTGCGATCCCCGAGCATTAACACTATCCTACACCCACTAGGGACAATATTTACATTTACCAAGCCAATTAACCTACATACCTGTAGGTCTTTGGAGTGTGGGAGGAAACCAAAGATCTTGGCGAAACCCACGCAGGGGAGGACATACGAACTCCGTACAGAAAGCACCCGTAGTCAGGATTGAACCCAGGTTTCCGGCGCTGCATTCGCTGTAAGGCAGCAACTCTACCGCTACGCCACCGTGCCGCCCAGATGCCGATGTCTGTGCCACTACAATGCTTCAAAGCTATATATGTAAAAGCACAAGTACAAAATTGACTAATCTATCTGCTTTACCCTTCTTACTATGCCAGTTGACATCTGTATAAATTGGAAACTGAACTACGGTTTAAATAGCTCGTCTCCTCACTGCCTGATCAAATTGTCATTTGTGCCATGTGACCTTTTGTATGCGGCAATTCTTCCACTAAATGTTGTTTAAATGATTTTTTGCAGGACATTCAACCTGAACCCGAGCCCAATCCCAAACCAATGTCCAAAAGAGAAGCAGTCAGCAGGAAGGTATGACTAGTGTGCATGATGTATTTATAGACAATATCAGGTATTTATTTAGCATTATTATGCAGTATAATCATGGGCCAGAGCAAATATTAAGCCGAGATCTCCTCTGGAATATGTTTTCCGATACCAACGGTCCATGGGTGTGAGTACTAGAAACATAGAAACATAGAAAATAGGTGCAGGAGTAGGCCATTCGGCCCTTCGAGCCTGCACCGCCATTCAATATGATCATGGGTGATCATCCAACTCAGTACCTGCCTTCTCTCCATACCCCCTGATCCCTTTAGCCACAAGGGCCACATCTAACTCCCTCTTAAATGTAGCCAATAAACTGCCTTCTGTGGCAGAGGATTCCAGAGATTCACCACTCTCTGTGTGTGAAAAGATGTCTTTACTGTCTAAAGATGCTGTCATGGATATTTAGGGTATCTTTTCAGCAAGATCTTTTTTTATGAATCTTTATTAAAATGATTTTTAATATTGATTATCAATTCAAAAATTAATTAAATCTGTTTAATAACTTAAAGTGAAAATGTGAAGATTTTATTTGGTATTGGAAGCTAATCTGTGGGGAAAAATAGTTCACCATTTGGCGCAGATGTATTGACAGAATCTATCGGAGGAAGTCCCGACATCTTCCACAATCTTTGTTACTTATTTTCTTATTTATCTTCCTCCAGGTTATTGACCCCATTATATTTATGTTTTATCCTTCACACTTCTGAAATTATCTTTTTACAGAGTGAAATTCCTCGTATGTTGCAAAACATACTTGACGAATAAAATCTGATTCTGATTCTGATTACTGCTCACTTGTACCTTGATTAGTTGGGATTGAAACTTCCAATGAAGTTGAACCTAAATGGGATATTTTCTAGCTTTGTTAGCACCCTTTAAGTGGTGACTCTTTACATACCTTGGGTGTCCAAAACAACGAATGGCACTGTGACTTGTCAAGAGTCCCAGACGGGACAATGAAATTCTTACTTGCTGCAGTGCAACAGAATATGTGAATATGTAAACATTGTATATAACGGGAAAAAAAGAAAATGTTCAATAATAATAATAATAATAATAAATTTTATTTAATGGGCGCCTTTCAGACATCTCAAGGACACCTTACATAGTATTCGGAATAACATATAATCGGAATATAACAAGTAATAAAGACATCACAGAGACACAAATTAAAAACATAGTTCAATCCAAAAACAGAAAATCAAAAACACAGTGTGAAGATAAATAACAAATATAGTATAAATACAGGAATTGCAGATGCTGGTTTACAAAGAAATACACAAAGTGCCGGAGTAACTCAGCAGGTCAGGCAATGTCTCTGGAGGACATGGGTGGGTAACGTTTCCGTAGAAGAAACGTCATCTATACATGTTCTCCAGAAACGCTGACCTGCTGAGTTACTCCAGCACTTTGTGTATTTCTTTGTAAACTAGCATATGCAATTCCTTGTGTCTGTCTCTAGTTTTTTGGGTTTTTTTTCTTCTTTTTTCCGTTATAGTACTCAGTGGGTCCTCGGTATATGCAACCCAAGACTTGCTGGGCCATTTTCTCTAAGGGTGGTTTAGATCAGAAATCTTTGAGGTACAGTAAAGTGGCTTCTTCAAGTTGACAAGAAACGGGCAAATACCGACAAACAATAATCTTTGTCTTTTTTTCCAGAAAGCTAACAAACCATCGGTGAATGAAGATCGAAAGATAAATAAGACCAGCAGAGTAATCAAACATCCAGTATGTTTTTCTACTTTCTTGTTATCAACCATTGAAGAGCACGCGTCTTTAAGTCTTTGGTAGAAACATAGGAACAAAAAATAGGTGCAGGAGTAGGCCATTCGGCCCTTCAAGCCAGCACCGCCATTCGTTATGATCATGCCTGATCATCAAAAATCAGTACCCTGTTCCTGCTTTCTCCCTATATCCCTTGATTCCTTTAGCCTTTAGAGCTAAATCTAACTCCCTCTTGAATCAATAGCAATAATGTCCTTCCTCAAATTAGGAGACCAAAATTGCACACAATACTCCAGGTGCGGTCTCGTCAAGGCCCTGTACAGCTGCAGTAGGACCTCCTTGTTCCTATACTCAAGTCCTCTCGTTATGAAGGCCAACATGCCATTAGCTTTCTTCGCTGCCCGCTGTACCTGCATGCTTACTTTCAGTGACTGGTGTACAAGCACACCAGGTCTTGTTGCACCTCCCCTTTTCCTATCATTCAGATAATAATCTGCCTTCCTGTTCTTGCCACCAGAGTGGATAACCTCACATTTATCCACATTATACTGCACCTGCCCACTCACTCAACCTATCCAAGTCGCCCTGCAGACTTATAGCAACCTCCTCGCAGTTCACACTGCCACCCAGCTTTGTGTTAATCTGTGGGGATCGCTGGTGGGCTGAAAGCCCTGTTTCCGCACTGTATCTCTAAAACAAGCTAAAGATGAATTCTAAATTGTTCAAGTCTGCTGACAGTGAATTGATTTTGTTTTAAATTCCTTTCTGTTGACAGGTTTTACGGGACTCCGTGGCAAAGACCTGGGAGGATGCTCCATACCTTTTCATCATTGAAGTCAAAAAGCCATTGGTTGACTCCCCTGGAAACAGAAATTGGCATCTAACTTGTAGGTTCCCAGTACAACAGTAAAGTAATACACTACATTGTTATCTCAAACAAGGTAGAAGTGGGCTGCAGAGGAATGGGTCTGATTGAAGAAATCATTTTACCGTTACAGTCCACAACCACTGTCTCTTGTAACCAAGAGCATCAATTGTGCCTGGGCCCCCAATCTTTATCTTTTGTGAAGCTAAAAACTGGGAAAGCAGAATGGAACATAATCAATTGATTGCAAAAATTTTGGGGGGAAAAATTCAAGGCTCTTTACAGCTTGGAATAGAGGAATGGGTAGATGAGACAAGATGTGAAGTATTATTAAGGTGGTGGCAGGCTTTCAGTACCATTTTGTTTTTTAGCTATTTAAATTTACACATGGCTTTGTGATAAAGTGGTTGGTATAATGTATTATTTTGCTTGTGAACGACCACTGGGACTAAATCTGGGAAGCATGAATAACTGGAGTGGCTCAATGCTGGACTGATTCGGTGGGGCAGGCAGCATCTCTGGAGATCTTGAGTGAGTGACGTTTTGGGTCGGGACCCTTCATCAGACTGATTGTGTGGGGGGAGGGAGGGTAGAAGCTGGAAGGGAGAAGGAACAGAACAAAACTTGGCTAGTGATAGGTGGACGTCGGTGAGGTACGTTTTTGATAGGAAGGTGATTGCAGAAATAAAAAGATGAATGTGTGAGACAAAAGGATTGGCGAGTTGTGAAGCTAGAGAAAGGAATTTGGGTGGAAAGAGAGGGGGAGGGAAGAAATGGGTGCAAGTCCAGGTATGGCACTGGAGAGAGAAGCAGGTAGATAGAAGAAAGGAGGGGGGGGGGGGGGTGGTTGAGAGGGAGGGGTGGTTTAAATTACCTAATAGGGTCCCAACCTGAATCATCTATCCATCTTCACCAGAGATGCTGCCGCAGCTGCTGAGTTACTCCGGCACTTTTTTTTGTAACCTAGCATCGACGTTTCCTTGTTTCTACGTGAAATGATATTTGTATCATTGCTCCAACCAGATATGGTGTAGAGAGTGCACATTATGAAATGGTGATCGCAGCTCATCAAAGGCCTGCATTTTGAGTCCCACGTTTTGGTTATGTGGTAGATGGTCTTTACGTAAGACTGTGTGGCAGCATTTTATTTTCTCACTGGCTGGTGTCCTTGTTCCTCCCGTCACTGTGGCTTATTTTGTTCAGATGTTATAACTAAATTTTGCTACAGATCCCACCTGTTGATATAGATTCTTGATGAGATATAGATTATTGCCCAGATCAATAATGTTTGCATAAATCATTCCAATGCAAATAATGAAGGGAATGTTCAATGTGTGAATGAGTATGTGGCCTCAATATATGCATGTTTGTATAAGCCTATTTCATACCCTGGCCTCTGTATTGATTGCTATCATTTATCTCTTTGCAGTAGAAGTGGAAATGGTAGGACCCTATGGATACATCTCTGCCTCGCAATGGCCACTAATGATCGTAAGTTTTGCACAAGCCTCATGGGCAGCAGTTTACCAACATTGTTTTAAAGGATAATTAATTCCATCTGGTTATTTCAGTGAATTCAAAATTGAACTGATGAAATAATCACAGCCGGACAGTAATTAAACGCCAAACAGTAATGAAAAGATTTGCTTGCAAAAATCCAACCGAACACATAATCTATCATCAGGGCAGTCAGATTTTCTGTGCACACATTTGCAAATGGAGGCAGATATAGGCGGTGACCTGAAGGAATTACAAGATGGCCACCAATAAATTCAATAAGGAATTCGAAGCTGAATACAACAGACATTAAAACACAATCCTAAGATATTTCCTACTCCATTTTGTTTCCGTGCAGCTTATGTTGTGTGCATGGTGTTAATTGCCCTAAGTGTTACATAGGTTGGATCATACAAGCCTGACTTGCTGTTTATCTTCCTGCAGTTTTACATGGTGATGTGTATCATCTACGTGCTCTACAGTCTGGTTTGGCTCCTCCTTTTAGCCTGCTACTGGAAGGATTTGCTGAGGATACAGTTCTGGATTGGAGGGATCATCTTGCTTGGAATGCTGGAAAAAGCCGTCTTCTATGCAGAATTCCAAAGTATCTCACGGCTGGGTGTATCAGGTATATATCTTTTCCGAGCAAATCCGCAGTGTTAATTTTGTTGGTACATAAAAATGCTGGAGAAACTCAGTGGGTGCAGCAGCATCTATGGAGCGAAGGAAATAGGCAACGTTTCTGGGCCGAAACGTTACCTATTTCCTTCGCTCCATAGATTCTGCTGCACCCACTGAGTTTCTCCAGCATTTTTGTGTACCTTCGATTTTCCAGCATCTGCAGTTCCTTCTTGAACACGTGTTAATTTTGTTGATGGGTTCAGAAGTGGAGTGGGTGGATGTTAAGCAACCAGGGCTCCCACTCATTGTCTTGACTACAATGTTGTGTATCAGGTGATAACTCTCATCCCTAGGTGGACACAAATGCTGGAGAAACTCAGCGGGTGAGGCAGCATCTATGGAGCGAAGGAAATGGGTCAGGTTTCGGGTCGAAACCCTTGTTTGCATACACTTTGTCTGAAGAAGGGTTTCGACCTGAAACGTTGCCTATTTCCTTCGCTCCATAGATGCTGCCTCACCCGCTGAGTTTCTCCAGCATTTTTGTCTACCTTCGATTTCCCAGCATCTGCAGTTCCTTCTTAAACAACCATATCCCTATATGTCCCATTTCTTGATTTTGACAAAAATGGATTGGTCTTTGGACCTCAGTGGCCAAGGAAAGATGAAACCAGATTTTTGGGTGGTTTGCTGAAAGCTGCAAGGTTTCAGATGTGGTGCGATGGACGTCCAACAATTAGGGGCTGAATAAATGCTCCAGGAACTTGTTGGTCCAGCCACCATCACAAATCCATAATGGCTCAGGAGCACGGGTTAGAAATTAACTTTAAAAATGTCTTTGATTTTACTCCATCTGTATTTTTTTATTGCTGGATTTTTTTTTAATGATGTGAGCTAGCATGGTGGATTGGGGCAAGAGAGTAGTTCAGTAAGTAATCCCGCCTAGATTACTGCAACTCTCTTTACACTGGCATCAGCCAATCTTCCCTGTCCCGCCTGCAACTGGTCCAAAACGCCGCAGCGAGACTCCTGACGGGCACCCGAAAAAGGGACCACATCACCCCGATCCTGGCCTCTCTCCACTGGCTCCCTGTGCGGTTCCGTATACATTTCAAGACCCTCCTCTCTGTCTACAAAGCCCTCAATGGGCTTGCCCCCTCCTACATTAAAAGTCTTCTCACCCACCACTCCACCTCCAGGTCCCTCAGATCGGCCGACTTGGGGCTGCTGAATATCCAGCGGTCTAGGCATAAGCTTAGGGGCGATCGCGCCTTTGCGGTTGCAGCTCCTAGACTGTGGAACAGCATCCCCCTTCCCATCAGAACTGCCCCTCCATCGACTCCTTTAAGTCAAGACTAAAATCTTATCTATACTCCCAAGCCTTTCCTGACGTCCACTGAGCGAGGGCTATATGTATATATGTATGTAGTTTGTTTGTTTACACTATTCTTATAACAAATGTAAAGCACTTTGGCCAACGAGAGTTGTTTTTTAAATGTGCTATATAAATAAATGTGACTTGACTTGACTAGTAAATATTGCGAATTAAAGCCTGCTTTTCGTTTGCAGTGCATGGGGCAGTGGTCTTTGCAGAGCTGCTGTCAGCCGTGAAGCGCACCCTTGCTCGGATCCTGGTCATTATCGCTGCACTTGGTTACGGAATAGTCAAGTAAGGTGTTTTCCTGAGTTTCTCTTGAGTTTTGCCGTGCACATTAAAGCTGGCATGCACTGCAGAGCTGAGCCAAGCAGCCTCGGGGATGCCTCTGGGATAGTTGAATGATGCCGCAGGTGTTGCTGCTGTCTTAAAGCTTAAGCAGTGGAATTCTTTGCCACAGAAAGCTGTAGAGGGCAAGTCAGTGGATATTTTTAAGGTAGAGATAGATAGATTCTTCATTAGTACAGGTGTCGGAGGTTATGGGGAGAAGGCAGGAGAATGGGGTTAGGAGGGAATGGTAGATCAGACATGAGGGAGTTAGATGTGGCCCTTGTGGCTAAAGGGATCAAGGGGTATGGAGAGAAGGCAGGTACAGGATACTGAGTTGGATGAGCAGCCATGATCATATTGAATGGCGGTGCAGGCTCGAAGGGCCGAATGGCCTACTCCTGCACCTATTTTCTATGTTTCTATGATTGAATGGCGGAGCAGACTTGATGGGCCGAATGGCCTATTTCTACTCCTATTCCTTATGACTTTATAAATTCAAGCTGGTCCTTGCAGTGTGTGCATTGTACATTCTCCCTATGAGCGCCTCTGTTTTCTCCGGTGGTCCAGTTTCCTCACATCCCTCAGCAGTGCTGCCTGCGAGTGTAAGTGGTTACTGTAAATTGCTCCTGGTTAGGTGCATAATAGTGGGGTCATGTTGGAGTTGAAGGGCACGTGAATGAGAATAGATTGCTCTGACAGGATTGCTCTTGGAGCTAGCATAGACTCAGTGGGCCAAATGACCACCAGCTAAGTCATCAAGGAATATGAGAAAAGATGATATGATGAAAATAAGACATTCAATCTCCATCTTTTTCAGATTGATGCGTTGGTAGAGCAGGGGGTGTTATTAGTTATACTGCACGGAAACGGGCCCTTCCCAAACTATCCATGCCGACCAATGTGCCTACCTGAGCTAGCCCCATTTGCATTCATTTGGCCCACTTCCCTATCAACCTTTCCTATTCATGTACCTGTCTTAAATGTTCCCACCTCTCCCTCTTCTTCTGGCAACTCGCTACATGTGAGTTAGATAGAGCTCTAGAGGCTAGTGGAATCAAGGGATATGGGGAGAAGGCAGGCACGGGTCATTGATTGGGGATGATCAGCCATGATCACAATGAATGGCGGTGCTGGCTCGAAGGGCCGAATGGCCTCCTCCTGCACCTATTTTCTATGTTTCTATATAAGCATCACCCTTCATGAGAAAAATCAGAACCTCTGATCCTCTTTAAATCTTTCCCCTCCCATTTTAAATCCATACGCTCTTATTTTAATCTCACTGACCTTGGAGGAAAAAGCCTGACCCATCCACCTTATCTGTGCCCCTGATCATTTTATAAAACCTCTATTACATTATCCTTGAGTGTTAAAATTGGCTTTGGTACTTAGCAGCTGGTATTGGCAGTGTGGGAAATGAGGTGTGTTTTCCAGTCTAAGCAGCTGTGAATAACACTGGATAACTGCACAGAGTGATGCAAGAATCGGGCCGTAATCCCACAGTGTTGCCTCTGTGTCACAAGGATGCAGGTAAAAGTCCTGAGATTAAGGCCATCGAGTCTGGTTAGCCACTGTTGTGCTGACGATTCCCAGTACTATTGCCTTTAGGTCTGAAAGTCATAAGTGATGGGAGCAATTCTGCCCATCAATTCTACTCCATCATTCAATCTTGGCTGATCCATCTCTCCCTCCTAACCCAATTTTCCTGCCTTCTCCCCATAACTGATACCTGTGCTAATCAAGAATCTATCTATCTTTGCCTTAAAAAATATGCACTGACTTGGCCTCCACAGCCTTCTGTGGCAAACAATTCCACAGATTCACCACCCTCTAGCTAAAGAAATTACTCCTCATCTCCTTCCTATAACGTCCTATAATTCTGAGGCTATGCACTCTAGTCCTAGATTCCCACTCATGGAAACATCCTCTCCACCCAGGCCTTTCACTATTCTGTATGTTTCAATGAGGTCCCCCTCATTCTTCTAAACTTTAAGTGGGACATTAAACCAAATGTCCATCTGACCAGTCGGGTGAAAGTAGAATATCTACTGGTCAATGTTTCTTATCAATCCACATCAGTGAGAAACACATTTCTTGGCCATTATCTTTGTCCTCATTACCGGTCATTGTGCACAAGTTTACTACCATTTTTTTTACATTACAACTTTGACTATATTTCAAATGTTCTTGGGCTCTAAAGCTATCTTGGAGATTGTCAAACACGAGTTAATTTTCCTTCCAACACCATGCTGATGTTCATGCAGGTAAAATGGATAAAGAGAAAAGAGGTCCCTCCTGTGTCCTGTGTTGGAAGGAACTGCAGATGCTGGTTTAAACAGAAGATAGACACAAAATATTGGAGTAACTCAGCGGGTCAGACAGCATCTCTGGAGAAAAGTAATAGGTGATGTTTCGGGTCGAGACCCTTCTTCTGAAGGAATAGCTGAAGTTTGGGGTCGAGACCCTCCTATTCCTTTTCTCCAGAGATGCTGCCTGACCCGCTGAGTTATTCCAGCTCTTTGTATCTATCTTCTGTTTAACCCAGCATCTGCAGTTCTTTCCGACCCAGTGCTCCACTCTGACAGAATGGTGTCCTGTGTTAGGCTTTTCTTCAGCACAAGGTAATTTGTGGAAGTGGATGTTAGATAGTGTGTGTAATTAAATATTCTTTGCCATTTAAACAGGCCTCGGCTGGGAACCACATCATATCAAGTAGTTGGCATCGGCCTGCTGTACTTGCTGTTTTCATCAGTAGAGGGAGTCCTAAGAGTATCTGTGGTAAGAAACTAGAGATAACTTGGAATTTTTAATAAGATTCAGCAAGAGGATGATAATTACAGAGTGTATGGCAGTGCTTGTTGGTTAAGGTTATTTTTTTTTAACCAGCTGTTTGTTAAATTAAACCAATCTATTTTGTAATCCAGCTTTAACTATCGTAAATTTAAATTCACGTAGCGTATCTGCACAGCCCAAGCTGGAAACACAGCTGTAAATGATCTGTTGGGTGTGAGATTCTGCAGAGACTGTCTATTTCTTCATTTAACATAACCAAGAAGTAGAAACGAGGCACTGCAGATGGTAGTTTACAAAAAAGGACACACAATGCTCGAGTAACTCAGCGGCTCAGGCCCCAACCCTCCTCTCCCCTCACCTCTGTTCACATATTACCAAAGATCTTTGCATATTACTGCCATGCTTTGGCCTGACCCTCCCCTCTCTTAGACAATAGACAACAGGTGCAGGAGTAGGCCATTTGGCCCTTCGAGCCAGCACCGCCATTCAATGTGATCATGGCTGATCATCCCCCAATCAGTACCCAGTTCCTGCTTTCTCCCCATATCCCCTGACTCTGCTATTTTAAAGAGTTTTTTAAGAATCTCTTCTAGATTTCTCTTATCTCTCCCCCACACCCTGTCAGTCAGTCTGAAGGAGTGTCCCGACCCAAAGCATTATCTATCCACATTCTCCAGGAATGCTGCCTGATCTGCTGAGCTACAAGCAATTTGTATTTTTGTCTAACAAACCCAAGATCTTTTCACACACAAGTGTGCAATGAAATACCAAATTTTGAAATTGAATGTGACATGTTAAAGAAACATGCCAGCTTTGATTCTGGATCAGTGTTGAGTCATAGGAGCCCAGTTGAATCTTTGTTTTGTCCTTAATTGTCGACTGGGTCATTTATTTTCCTTATTGCTCCTCGAGTCCAGTCAGCCTTATGATCTTTGATCTCAATCATCCTCCAACTCTCAAAGTTGATTCACCAGTTCTGTGACTATGCTGCTGTTGAACTGGCCCCGAGGGCTTTCGTGAGAGTGCTGAGTAAGACTGCCACCTGCACAAACTTAACGTGCAAAGTGAGGTGTGGTGGCACAACCCTATGATTATAGTATTTTCAAAAAAGAAATAAAGGATTTCCTTCATGCATTGAATAAAATGCAGTGCTGTACTAAGGTGTCTAGGTTAGCAAAGTTAAATTGGATGACAGTTGTGTCGGGTCAGTGTGTTAACTTTTAACTTTACAGCCCAGTGCTGTACCACAACCTCATGAGGAAATATGTGAATCGCCCAGAAAAATCTCTGATTCATGACTGAAAAGTGAACATGGAACAAGAACAGATTTGAGATTGGTTTTGATGCTTTTTTCTGCTCGACATTTATTGTTATTATAATTCGCCAGTTAATTTCATTTTGTGGGGCCACCAGTGAATTACTGGAGGGTTGACGGGATAAATGGGACCCCTTCACAGGGTTAAGTGTCCTGCATGGCCTCATTACAGAAGCCTGCCAAGTCTTCCTCTGTAACTCGCAAACACATGACATTAAGATGCATGGAATCGCCACTAAAGTTACTTCAAAATCTCATGTAGTCCTGACTTGTGCATGATTTAACATTCCATCATTTCAGGATCAAAATCTTGTAATAGCCCCTGGTTCATCTTCATTGCTGTGGTTCAGAAAGGTAATTCATTGTCACTTCCTCAAGAGCAATAAAGAATGCGTAATAAATGCAGTCAACTCTCAACGTCAATCTATAAATGATTGTATGACTCTAATGTCTCTCTAATTTGACTAAGTTATTTGTTGGGTCAGTTGAACACTTCTTAATGCAAAATTGAAAATTCAGGCTAGCAAAAATATGATCGCCGACAATTGACTATTATATGGTGACTGAGCAATGTGTCCCCTAAGTTGTAGTGTGATTATAAACTGCCTGCAGTGAAAGTGGATATACATTCTCATTTGATCTACCCAGAGGAATACTGGGTCATTTATACCGACTTCCCAAACCCAGTGCATCAGACAAGTTCCCCATCTCTGGGCTACTTTCCCTCCATGCAGAAAGAATCCAGAGGTTTGCCTTGTGGGTTTTCTCCTGTTTCCTCCCACACTCCAAAGGCGTGCAGGTTTGTAGGTGAATTTGGCTTGGTATAATTGTAAATTGACCCTAGTGTGTGTAGGATAGTGTAAGTGTGCGGGGATCGCTGGTCGGCGCGGACTCGGTGGGCCGAAGGGTCTGTTTCCGCGCTGCATCTCTAAACTAAACTAAAACCTGGAGTCAAGGCTACAGATGAGATCCCAAGGTAGACATAAGTGCAGGAGAAACTCAGCGGGTGAGGCAGCATCTATGGGGCGAAGGAAATAGGCAACGTTTCGGGCTAAAACCCTTCTTCAGACTGATGTAGGGTGAGAAGAAGAAAGGAAGAGTAGAAGCCAGAGGGCTGAGGGAGAGCTGAGAAGGGGAGGGGACAATAAGGGCTACCGGAAATTGCAGAAGTCAATGTTCCTTTCTTCTTCCCACACCCCCCCTCCCCGGCCATCCTACATCAGTCTGAAGAAGGGTTTCGGCCCGAAACGCTGCCTATTTCCTTCGCTCCATAGATGCTGCCGCACCCACTGAGTTTCTCCAGCACTTTTGTCTACCTTCGATTTTCCAGCATCTGCAGTTCCTTCTTAAACAAAAGAGATCCCAAATCCAACTCGGTTAACAAGATTGAGAGTCATGACAGTCGACCAGTCCGAAGAAGGGTCTCGACCTGCAACGTCACCTATCCTTTCTCTCCAGAGATGCTGCCTGTCCCTCTGAGTTACTCCAGCTTTTTGTGTCTTATCTTCAGTCGACATAACTGTCGTGATGTAGTAATGCCATTCCTTTGGGCAGCAGGTAAAAACTTTTTAGGGTGTATAAAGCATCCCTTGGGTTACTCTCTACTGGTTGCAAACTAACTCTGATGTCCCTCTTCAGGATCGTTCCTTGGCAGCCATGACCATCTGTGAGATTTCTCTTGCGCTAATAGACTCCTGCATTGTTTGGTGGATATCCTTTTTTTTCACTCACTCCCCCACACCCCTCCCCCCCCTTCATGAGTTATTTTCTACACAACTTTCCGAAGCTTTGTGTTAATGCTTGTTCTACTCATGATGCAGCTTGTCTGGTTCGCTATGGCTTGTCAAACCTATGCCCAAGAAACTAAATAGTTACTCCAGCATTTAAATGGGGGAAAGTTAGATTCTCCTCCTCAATTCTGTCTGCTAAAAATTAGCTACAATTAATAATTCAGATTGGAAATGTCACGTAAATTTGCTTGAAACAAAATAAAAACATGCTAAGTATTAACTAGAATTGGAATGATGACGTGTCAGTTTTTCCCGTCTATCTATGGATGAAAGTATAATCTAAATACTGGGTTTTGGACAAGGAAAAGGGGAAAGTCCGCAAATGATGTTAATCTGAAATTTAAAAAAACATATGCTGGAGACACTCAGCAGGTCAGGCAGCATCTGCAGAGATAGCAAAACGGAGTTAACATTGAGGTTTATGTTTATAATTGTCACATGTACCAAGGTACAGTAAAAAAGCTTTGTTTTGCATCCTATCCATGATCAGATCATACTATTCATCAATCAATACAATCAAGTTAAACTCTACTACAATCGGTAGAGCAATAAGGAAGATGCAGAATATAGTTCTTAGTAACAGCACACTAGTCCATTGGCAAAGTTTAATGTCGGCAAAGGGGTAGAGATGGGTCGGACGATCCCTTAGCTTATGCAAGGACTATCAAGCTAGATGGATGACCGATAGAACATTTGATAATTGATGGGAATTTTCAGGTGGATGATCTTTCATCAAGTGAAAACAGACTGCTCAGATGCAATAATTATATCTTGAGGGTAGACACAAAAATGCTGGAGCAACGCAGAGGGTGAGGCAGCATTTATGGGGAGAAGGAATTGATGAAGTTTCAGGTCGAGACCCTTCTTCAGACGAAGGGTCTCGACCTGAAACGTCACCAATTCCTTCTCTCCATAGATGCTGCTTCACTCGCTGTGTTACTCCAGCATTTTGTCTACCTTCAATTTTCCAGCATCTGCAGTTCTTTCTTAAACAATTATATCTTGATAGCTAATTGATAGAGATTAAATTCCTGCTCGCTGTATGCTTGTGTATTGTATGCAATGCTATTTCCCTGCTCTACTCTTGTGTATTCTCTGTCTTTCTGTTTCGTAGAATCAGGATGATGTAGTCCTCCTGGCTGCCATTCCTCTTGCTATACTAGACTCTTCACTCTACTGGTGGATATCCTACTGACGCTTGGCTAGTTTGCATTCAGTGTGCATGGAAAGATCACTTTTTTTTTGTATTAAACACTGGCATACCAGGAGGGTAGAGGATATATATCAACAATGTTTTCCACACCTCCTTGGAAAAGATGTAACACCGTCTAGATTTCAGTGTAGGAGTAAAGAGGTTCTTCTGCAGTTGTAGAGGGCTCTGGTAAGACAACATCTGGAGTACTGTGTACAGTTTTGGTCTCCTAATTTGAGGAAAGACATCCTTGTGATTGAGGCAGTGCAGCGTAGGTTCACGAGATTGATCCCTGGGATGGCGGGACTGTCATATGAGAAAAGATTGAAAAGACTAGGCTTGGATTCACTGGAATTTAGAAGGATGAGGGGGATTCTTATAGAAACATATACAATTATAAAAGGACTGGACAAGCTAGATGCAGGAAAAATGTTCTCTACCTTGGGCAAATCCAGAACCAGTCTTAGAATAAAGGGGAAGCCATTTAAAACTGAGTTGAGAAAAAACGTTTCCACCCAGAGAGTTGTGAATTTGTGGAATTCCCTGCCACAGAGGGCAGTGGAGGCCAAATCACTGGATGGATTTAAGAGAGAGTTAGGGGCTAGTGGAATCAAGGGATATGGGGAGAAGGCAGGCACGGGTTATTGATTGGGGATGATCACAATGAATAGCAGTGCTGGCTCAAGGGGCCAAATGGGCTCCTCCTGCACCCATTTTCTATGTTTCTGTCACCAGCTGGTTGATAGGAATTGACGCCCCACACTCAACCAACATGGAGATGGAGAGCAATTGGCAGACTCTTGATTGGAAGAGAAGCAAGATGCAAATTGGGGAGGAATTGTACCACCTACATCCCTAACTACCCACTTGCACATCCAGTCAAACGTTACCCGTTGCAGAGTTTTAGGGAATTATGTTAGCCTCATCAAGCACCTC
Source organism: Amblyraja radiata (assembly GCF_010909765.2). Classification (NCBI taxonomy): domain Eukaryota; kingdom Metazoa; phylum Chordata; class Chondrichthyes; order Rajiformes; family Rajidae; genus Amblyraja; species Amblyraja radiata. Next base: position 10,347,064 of record NC_045996.1, read on the forward strand.
GACACACAAAACTGAAGTGCAAGCAAGTCGTGTTTAAGCAGGAAACAGTTTGAGTTTAATTTATTGTCACATGTAGTGAGGTACAGTGAAAAGCGCTTGTTGCGTGCTAACCAGTCAGCGGAAAGACCATACAGGGTTACAATCAAGCCATCCACAGTGTTCAGATACATGATAAAGGGAATAACGTGACTAACATGATAAAGTCCAGTAAAGTCTGATCAAATATAGTCCGAGCGTCTTCAATGAAGTGGACTTGTCTACTCGGGACGGCTCTCTAGTTGTAGGTAGAATGGCTCGGCTGCCTGACAACAGCTGGGAAGAAACTACCTGAATCTGGAGGTGTGCGCTTATAAACGCTTAACTGTTTCAATTTTCCATTCTGAATTTTCCAGTTCTCTGTACCCCAATTAACAATTTTTTTTCTTCCTGCTACATGTGCTATGTTCAGTTAAGGGTACACTACGATGTTCAGTTAAGGGTTGGTCCCAAAATGTCAGTTAAGAGCTGCTTATATTGTGGTAATTAATCTGCACCTGTAATGTGAATGAGGGATTTTCTAGCCAGGAAATCTCAATTGCTTTTTGACACACACATAGTTTCCTTGACTCCTTGTACATCTTCGTAAGCCTATCCCAGACAATGAAGCAGCTGAAACTCCGAAGAACTCTGGTGAAACTTTCGCTGTACAGGCACTTTACCAACACGTTAATATTTGCTGTTTTTGGTGAGTCTTATAGTAAATTAATTGGGAGTTGTTTGGGAGGGAAAGCAGAATGGCACAGTGACACAACGGCCAAGTTGCAGCCTCACAATGCCAGAGACCTGGGTTCGATCCTGACCTCGGGTGCTGTCTGTGTGGTGTTGGCATGTTCACCCTGTGGACGCGTGGGTTTTCTCCGGGCATTCCTGTACACTATTTCGATTTTAACCCTTTTATTTCATAAAATCACTTGGATTTAAATGTTTTAATTGTGGTTTGATGTTCAGTGCTCAGCCTGAGCCAGTGTCCACAGTGGAAGCTGCTAGATTTAGCTCAGGAGTATAAACCCTGTCTCATTTTACTTCACTCAAACCCTGGGCTGATGTGCCTTTCTTCGTTCTTGTTCCATGTCAGGTGTCAGTTTGGCCATCAGTTTTGTACCAACTGAAATAATTACTTTATTACCCCTTTCCAAAAACAAATTATGCTTTACAATTAAGATTACAACCAGCATTTTCAAGATGGTCTGAAATCAACTATGACCACAGAACTGATGCCAGCACAACAACAACAATACAATACAATACAATACCTTTTATTGTCATTTGAGCCTCAGTGAGGCTCAAACGAAATTCTGTTTCCACAGCCATACAAACAAAGACAATTCCTAGACATACACACAATTTAATTCACATAAACATCCATCACAGTGAACCCACTGTGATGGAAGGCAAAGTCTTTTATCTCCCCTGTTCTCCATGTCTCTCCCGATGTCCAAGCCCCAGGCGGGCGATGCTAAGTCCCACGGCCATTTTAAGCCGTGCCGGGCGATTTACGGCCCCGCTCCCGGTCTAAAAGTCACAGTGTTGGAGCCCCCGGCGAGCGCTGGAATGTCCCACGGCCATGAAGCCGCGCCGGGCGATGTACGTCCCCGCTCCAGGTCGTTCCAACCCTGCGACACGGGCTGGAGAAGTCGCGTTGCGGGAGCTCCGGGAAGCGGTCTCTCTCTCTCTCCCCCCGGACCCGCGAGCTCCCGATGTCCCAGTCCACCGGACCTGCGGCTGCGTTGCTGGAGCCTCCGAGCCCCAGGAGTCGAGTCGCAGCAGCAGCGAGTCACCACCGCTCCCCACGTTCCGAGGCCGGCCAGCCGCACGATGATGAGTAGTCCGCAGCTCCGCTGTCTCCCGAGCCCCCGGGTCGTTCAGGTTGGAGGCCGCTCCACGGTGCTAGGCCCCAACGACAACGGAGACCCGACAGGGAAAAGGTCGGGTCTCCCGGACAGGGAAGAGATTTTAAACAGTTTCCCCCGCCCCCCACATATACACATTTAAAACCAGTATTAAAAAACACCAACACTACATTTAACTAGACAAAAAATAAAAAAAAGACAGACAGGCTGTAGGGGGCGCTGCAACGGGTGAGTCGCGCCACCAAGCATGTTGGAATCACAAAGACAGCAAAAGGGTTGCTGGAAATTAACACACATTGGTTTAGAGATATTGCATGGAAATGGGCCCTTCAGCCCATCAAGTCCTCGCCAACTATTGCTCACCCATGCACACGAGCTCCATGTCAGGGGTTCCCAACTTTTTTTGTCCCGTTTACCCCTGGCAACTTTAATAGCACATAACAATGTTACTTCACTTATTTATGAACAACTAACGATGAACAGATACCGGTATACCAGAACCAAACACAGTCAGTCAATGAGAAAAAATATCTACAAATCCAGAATCAACAAATTTACCCCCTGGGTAGGCGACATTTACCCCCTGGGGGGTAAATTTACCCCAGGTTGGGAACCCTTGCTCTATGTTATCCCACGTTCGTTACCTACACACTATGGGCAATTAACCTACAGATCTGCACGTCTTTGGGAGGTGGGAGGAAACCGGAGAAAACCCATGCGGTCACAGGGTGAAGTCCAAACATAAAATGCAGTCACGTGCACTCCTTGGATCTGGTGAATGGGGAAAGATGCCAAGTGAAATGTATTTGTTCTTTCTCTCGGGCAGAGGAGGATCTTTATCCATTGATTCTATTTTATAATTCATCCCAGCAGTTATGTTCTCAGCATTAAACAGCTGTGCTGCATTTTCATGCAATAACTGTCTAGGTTCAAAGATCCATTCTGGATTATATTTAGGATTAGTCACAGATCTATCAACTGGTCACTCAGTGCTAAGTATTTGGATCAGCAGGGGCACATCAAAATCTGGATGCTGATCCAAACAATTATCCCTGCGTGGGTCTGCGATTAATCTAACCTTTTTAGAAATATAGAAAATAGGTGCAGGAGTAGGCCATTCGGCCCTTTGAGCCAGCACCGCCATCGAATGTGATCATGGCTGATCATCCGCAATCAGTACCCCGTTCCTGCCTTCTCCCCATATCCCTTGAGCTCTATCTAACACTCTTTTGAATGCATCCAGTGAATCGGCCTCCACTGCCTTCTGAGGCAGAGAATTCCACAAATTCACAACTCTCTGGGTGAAAAAGCTTTTCCTCATCTCCGTTCTAAATGGCCTACCCCAAATTATTAAACTGTGGTCCACGGTTTTGGACTCTCCCAACATCGGGAACATGTTTCCTGCATCTAGCTTGTCCAATCCCTTAATTTTATATGTTTCTATAAGATATCCTCTCATCCTTCTAAATTCCAGTGAATACAAGTCCAGCCCATTCATTCTTTTGGGGCACCCATCTTGGTTGTTACATTTCTGTTGGAGGAAGAGATGGGAGTTAAAAATGAAGTCTCATGTTTTATGTTCTCTAAGTCAATGAGATAACAGGCTGTTCATAGAGGGTTAGTTATGGGTAGCCTTCATTCCCACTGAATATGGATGGTGTGTTATGATCAAGTAGAAAGGTGAAAATCAGAATAGGGTAGTTGGAGAGACAGAATTTGTTTTTAAAGTTCTTTAATGTTTCCAGAGAAGTTCAGTTATTTTATGTCAATCTAACAATGTTTCACTTTTTCTCCTGCTTTATTGCAGAGTGAAGAGTTTCTTGACCAAGTGTTTGTGTTCCTTCCTCAGCTTCAGTGATCTTTGTCATCTGGGTGACCATGACGTTCAGACTTGTATCCTGCCAGTCGGTGAGTAAACCCTGCAAACGGCAAATGGTTTGCAGCCCTGCCTCCGTTTCCCTGGCTCTTCTGATCATTTGTCTGATCAACGCCAGCCAACCCATTTGGAAGCTTTTTTTCCTTAAGTTAAGTTTGCTCGAGTGACACGTCCAAACAGCACCCGGAATGCAGGCCGTCGCACCCAGCTTCAGAAAAGAATCTGTTTCAGGATGATTTCTTTCATTTTGACTGGTTGTGTGATAATTCTGTTTATCTTGCATGCTTGCTCTATGCTCAACCCATTCCAATCAAGAGGCCTTAATTCTGTTCAGCGCTTCAAGTTTGAAAAAAATGTCCTTGCCTGCTAGTCCCCTTAGGTTGATGTATTATAGAAGGTAGAACAGTACAGCACAAGAACAGGCCATTCAACCCATCATGTCTGTGCTATGATGCCAGATTAACTAATTCCTCCCGCCTGCAATAGTGTGTATCTCTCTAATCCCTGTATGTTGGTATGTCTGTTGAAATGCGTCTTAAACATTGGTATCATATCTACTTCTCCCCCTCCTGGTAGCACGTTCCAGGCACCTACCGCTCTGTGTACAAGAAAAACTCCTTTCAACATTTTCCCTCTCACTTGTACGTATCCCCCTGCCCATTTGTACTTGAAATTACCACTGGGGGAAATGGCTCTGATACCCTATCTACCTTATAATTTCATCTGCTTCGGTCAAGTTACCCATTGCTCCTGAGAAAAAAAGTCCAGGTTTGTCCAATCCCTCCTTATGGGTAGTACTTTCCTATCCAAGAGGTATTCTGTCTTCTCCCCATATCCCTTGATTCCACTAACCCCTAGACCTCTATCTAACTCTCTCTTAAATCCATCCAGGGAATTCCACAAATTCACAACTCTGGGTGAAAAAGTTTTTTCTCATCTCAGTCTTAAATGGCTTCCCCATTATTCTAAGACTGTGGCCCCTGGTTCTGGACTCGCCCAACATTGGGAACATTTTTCCTGCATCTAGCTTGTCCAGTCCTTTTATAATTTTATATGTTTCTATAAGATCCCTACCCTCATCCTTCTAAACTCCAGTGAATACAAGCCTAGTCTTTTCAATCTTTCCTCGTATGACAGTCCCGCCATCCTAGGGATCAAACTCGTGAACCTACGCTGCACTGCCTCAATCACAAGGATGTCCTTCCTCCTGTTTCTTAACTTGTTTAGATCATGGATAATCTGTGTCTTTACCTTTTGCCTTAATTCTTCCACATTCCTTTAACCCTTGTCTAAAGAAATCCTCCATCTCAATATAGATATGTTTAGTTGATCAACAAACTTATCATCTGTGTGGAGTTTGCACGTTTTTTGACCGAGCGGGTTGTCCCCTGGCCCTCTGTAAAATGGTCCCTAATGTATAGGGAGAGGAGGAGAAAGTGGGATAGCATAGAACTGATGTGAACAGATAATCGGTGGTGTGGGCCGAAGGGCCTATTTCCATGCTCAGTCTGTAAACCAAACTGAAACAGTGGTGATGGAAGAGGGACATTGTTGTTGTAATGGTGGCTGCTGTTCTTCCTAACCCAGACTATGAAAAATATCAAGTAGCTGGTCATTCATCACGGTGACATCCATGTTGCTTGTTGTATACAACGCAGCTCCCTAATAATTGCCAAATGTTTTTTCATGTTTTGAGACTTACAATGTGCTTTGATCTGGTATTTTGTTGGTTCACATGCTTGATCAATGGTGTTTTATCATTAATGTTTTATTATTAATGTTTAGTGTTTTCTGAGTCATTCGTAACTGTCACTATGTCATGTTGTTACTTGTGGGCGGAGCACCAAGGCAAATTCCTTGTATGTGAATACTTGTCCAATAAACTTACTTGCTTACTATGTAAATACATTTCTTTTCGTTGCACCAGGACTGGCGGGAGCTGTGGATAGAAGACGCATTTTGGCGGTTCCTTTTCTCGATTTTGCTGCTCGTCATAATGTTCTTGTGGAGACCCTCTGCAAATAACCAGAGGTAAGTTTTGTGTTGTTGGTGACATCCATGTTACCAGCATTACTGTCAGGGAAAAACACACATTCCCATTCAATTTAACGTGCTGTATAAAAGCTTTGTGTGACTTCAAAATTATTTCCTCAAGTTGGTTTCCATTGGTTCTCCACTCCACCCAAGTTCCATGTAACGCTCTCGAAATGAGTCAAGTGGAATCACAGCTCAAGTGCACGCACGTTGGAATCGTTTGTCATTACTTGAACTGGTACTTGGAGCAGCTCAGTGAAAATGGTACTACTTTCACTGTTGATGCATATTAGACAATAGACAATATGTGCAGGAGTAGGCCATCGGCCCTTCGAGCCAGCACCGCCATTCAATGTGATCATGGCTGATCATCCCCAATCAGTACCCCGTTCCTGCCTTCTCCCCATATCCCCTGACTCTGCTATTTTTAAGATTAGGAGAGCTATCTAGCTCTCTCTTGAAAAACATCCAGAGAACCTGCCTTCACAGCCCTCTGAGGCAGAGAATTCCACACTCACCACCCTCTGTGAGAAAAGGTGTTTCCTCATCTCCACTCTAAATGGCTTACTCCTTATTCGTAAACTGTGGCCCCTGGTTCTGGACTCCCCCAACATCGGGAACATGTTTCCTGCCTCTAGCGTGTCCAAACCCTTAACAATCTTATATGTTTCAATAAGATCACATTTATCCACATTAAACTTCATCTGAGTTACTCCATCATTTTGTGTCTATCTTCGATTTAAAGCAGCACCTGCAGTTCCTTCTTCCAGGTTTTAGAAGTCATTTAATGTAGGTGTTCATAATCACAGGCTTTTGATAGAATAAATAAGAAGAAAGAGTTTCTGCCAGCAGGAAGGTTGATAACCAGAGAGGACAGATTTGTGATACATTCAACAAAATAATCAGACGGGAGATGTGAATTTATTTGCCTAAAGGCAGCATGAAACACTGCACAGAACAAAATGTAGTAAGAACGTTCAAAAGGTAATTGAGTATATCAAAAGGAATAATTTACAGAACTTTGAGAAACAGCATGGGGGGAAAATGTTGAGCAGCTCTTTAGTGAGCTGGTATGGGCCGGCGATTTCAATGGTTCCATTCCCTGCCTTCGGGCATTTCCATTTTTATATGAATATTTGTTTTTAATGAGTGTTACCTAGAAGTTGCTCGTTAGTTATTCTGTGCTTCACGGTGACTGGTCACTATCCTCTATTTTTCAGATATGCTTACTCTCCTTTGGTAGATGACATTGATGAGGAAGAGGAAGAGGAACAGTTGATCAGTGAAGCTTTTGGTGAGTTTGGATGGTTCTTGTGACATGCATTAAAAATATTCTCTTATTTACTCGGCTCAGAGTATTCCAAAGCACCTCATAAGTCGTTTTTGTACAGGCCTAAAACCCCTGTCCCACGGTACGAGTTCATTCCAAGAGCTCTCCCGAGTTTGCCCTGATTCGAACTCGGAGATTTACGGTAATGGCCGCTCGTCGGTACTCGGGGATCTCGTGGACATTTTTCAATATGTTGAAAATTCTTCACGAGTCTTCCTGTGCTTACCTGCCGTTAGCGAGTCTTTCCGAGTACCTGCCGTTCGCATTACGAGCCGCCAAGAGACGTCCCCGAGCTCCGACGTACCCGCTACGTTCATTCTCCATGCTTACCACAAGTTTTATTTTTTTTAAACTCAGGAAAGCTCTCGGAATGAACTTGTACCGTGGGACAGGGCTATGAGGCATTGTTGCTCAGATTGCAATGGCATGAAGCTGGCAATAGTGTGTTGTCCCTCTACCTCTATAAGGAGTCAACTGATGTAGCAGACAAAGCAATTACTCAAACTAAAGTTTAATACAATTATTATTAATACTTGGTTATTTAAAAGTATACAGACATTGCATTAACCCTTGAAGCTCTCAATGACTTTGCATTTAAGTCACTACCCTAGTTTGCATTTGCTACATTAAATATCAAAACCCATAAAAGGACACAAAGTGCTGGAGTAACTCTGCGGGTCAGGCAACATCTCTGGAGAACATAGGTCACGTCACAATAGACAATAGGTGCAGGAGTAGGCCATTCGGCCCATCGAGCCAGCACCGCCATTCAATGTGATCATGGCTGATCATCCCCAATCAGTACCCTGTTCCTGCCTTCTCCCCATATTCCCTGACTCCTCTATTTTTAAGAGCCCTATCTAGCTCTCTCTTGAAAGCTTCCAGAGAACCGGCCTCCACCGCCCTCTGAGGCAGAGAATTCCACAGCCTCACCACCCTCTGTGAGAAAAAGTGTTTCCTCATCTCCACTCTAAATGGCTTACCCCTTATTCTTAAACTGTGGCCCCTGGTTCTGGACTCCCCCAACATCAGGAACATGTTCCTGCCTCTAGCGTGTCCAAACCCTTAACAATCTTATATGTTTCAATGAGATACCCTCTCATCCTTCTAAACTCCAGAGTGTACAAGCCCAGCTGCTCCACTCTCTCACCTATCCATGTTCTTCAGAGATACTGCCTGACCTGCTGTTACTGTGGAATTTTGTGCTCTTTCGTGTAAACCAGCATCTGCAGTTCCTTGTTACCACAAGAAAACTCGTGACTTGGATACTGCCCATGGGCCCTTTGTCCATCTGGGTGACATTCATGGCATTACATATTCTTAGTGACAAAGCTTCATGTGTGTATATTGCCCCTTCCCACTCTTAATGACAGTTTCAAATTGTTATTTACTGAACCTGAAGCAGAGAAAATGCGGGGGGGCATTTTGTTTGTCAAATGTTTGTCAAAGTCTATTGCTGAGATAGAAATATGAAATGTATATTTAGTGCCCATCAAGAATACTTGAAACTGCTGAGTTTAGTTTTAAGTTTTAGCGATGCATCGTGGAAGCAGGCCATTTGGCACATCATGTCCATGCTGGCCGCCGATCCGTACACTAGTTCTATGTTATCCCACTTTCACATCCTTGGGGCAATTTAAAGAAGCCAATTAACCAACATGTGGGAGGAAACCAGAGCACCCGAAGGAAACCCACACCATCACAGGGAGAACGAACCGACCGCACCTGTAGTCTGGATCAAATCGGGGTCTTGCACTGTGAGGCAGCAGCTGTACTGCTGACATCATTGGAGTGGCAGTGGTCACATCATTAGCAAGGAATAATAATTTAGTTAAAGTGTCAATGTTTGATCCTCAACCAGTATAGATTACTTGGTCATTATTCAATTGCCATCTGTAGCACCTTTGCTCTGGGTACATTGGCTACCAGGCTTTCTATGCTATAATGGTGTTGACACTTATAAAGTATTAAAACTGAAAGTTGATGCAATAGTTGAAAACCCTCTTTATTGTACTTTTATATTCATGAAACAATTACTGCACTAAATAAAATAATTAATAGACGCATTAAAAAAAACTAACAATATTGTTAGATTATGTGCTTGGGATGATTGGTCTATCGGTCTATTATTACTGGAGAGTTATTCACGCGTGCAAAGTACAAATGCATAGTGAAATTATTTTCTTATAAACAGTTATTCAAATCGGGTAGCTTTAAAAAAAAATAATAGAAGTATTAGGTAATGCATTTATGCAATGTGAATGCAGTTTTATTCTCTGAGCTATGTACCTCAAATTCTCTAAGGCCACTGATATTAATATACTTTCTGCAGAGGGAATGAAGATCAGAACAATAAAATCCGAGTCTAATGGCACAGTCAAATCCAACAGAATGGTGAGTGTTCATACACGCAAGTTTGGTTTTCACTGTTATCATGCAGACTGTGTTTACTAATTCCAGTAAAACTCTGATAATCCGCTATTCAGAAGCCTCTATGGTTTGACATCTGGCTCACCAGGTAACGTTTGCCGAGATTCCATTCCATGTGCCGTGATTCCGTGGTTCCCATACTTCCCTGTCAACTTGAAGATAGACCCAAAATGCTGGAGTAACTCAGCGGGATAGGCAGCATCTCCGGATAGAAGGAATGGGTGACGTTTTGGGTCGAGACCCTTCAGTCTGAAGACGGATCTCAACCGGAAACATCTCCCATTCCTTCTATCCGGAGATGCTACCTGTCCCGCTGAGTTACTCCAGCATTTTGGGTCTATCTTCAGTTTAAACCAGCATCTGCAGTTCCTTCCTACGCATTCCCTGTCAACTTGTTGGTCACTGCTTCCTGCACTGGTCAGGGTCCGATTTCCCACCCTCCCTTTAAACTTGTTCAAGAAGGAACTGCAGCTGCTGGAAAATCAAAATTGCTGGAGAAACTGAGCGGGTGAGGCAGCATCTCTGGAGCGAAGGAAATAGGCAATGTTTCGGGCTGAAACTTTAAACTTACTTGGATCATTGTGTAATGTATCATAAAACTGCATAACATCTAAAAAACAGGCAATTATTTGTTGTTATAACATGTATAAGCTCATCACACTTGTGGTGCAAATGCCAATTTCTTAGAAAATTTAAAATGAATTAAAATAGTCAAGAGAATTTATTTTGATATTATCTAACTATATAACATATTAATAGGAATATTATCCAGTAAATGTAAGCCTATGTTAGACTGCCTCTACCAAAATCACAACCATGATAGATTATTTGAGTTGTACTGTATTTAGCTTTTGAGTTTTGGTTGCTAACCTTTGATTTTCATTACATTGGCTATGTATGTTGAATTAACTTCAGCTCTTAGTGTGGGTTATTTTTTGGGGGTTTCGGAAGTCTCGTGTCAGGAATGCCAAGAATGTGGTCTGCCTGTTGGAGCCAACTGAGTGTAATCAGAGCCTCAAAGTCAGAGTGAGTTGGCATGGGAATGATTGCTGACATGGATTCACTGATTCTGCCAGTGGATTTGTAAGATTTTGCCGAGGCAGTGCTGGTGCTACGTTTACAGTGCTTTGAGGTGATCTGTACATATACTATCACTCTGAAATATACAAAGAAAGCGAGCTGGGCAGATTGAGTATGCACTTGATCTTCAGTCATCTCCCCAAATTGCAAAGGCTGTCTAAATGCGCAATAGGTGATGGCGATCTTCTGCAATGTTACTTTATAGGAGCAGAATTAGGCCGTTCGGCCCATCAAGTCTACTCATGGCTGATCTATCTTTCCCTCTCAACCCCATTCTCCTGCCTTCTCCCTGTAACCCCTGACACCCGTACTAATCAAGAATCTATCTATCTCCACCGTAAACAATATCCATTGACAGCCTCCACAGCAAAGAATCCCACAGATTCACCACCCTCTGACTAAAGAAATTCCTGCTGGTCACCTTTCTAAAGGTACGTCTTTCTATTCTGAGGCTGTGGCCTCTGGTCCTCGACTCTTCCACTAGTGGACATAACCTCTCCACATCCATGCTATCCAGGCCTATCTCTCTATCTGCCTTTGAGAGAGGGCACTGAAATATAAGATGTCTTCCACGTACTTGTTATGGACCGTTATTGTTGGAGTTATTGTTGTGCAGCAGGGAGCTGAGTTGTGGAGGTAGTGCAAGTGATAGTGCAGGTTGGGAGAGGACCTTCCTTTTGTAGTTAAGTGTAAGGCTCATACTCTTGAACAAGTCAATGAATACAAGTCTGAAGAAAGGTCTCGACCCGAAACGTCACCTATTCCTTCGCTCCATAGATGCTGCCTCACCCTCCAGCAATTTTGTCTACCAATGATTACTTAACGCTCATTCTCTAGACTTGTACTCACACAAGCAGCGTCTGAATTCTAAAAACACACAAAGAGCTGGAGGAACTCAGTAGGTCTGGTAGCATTTGCGGAGGGAGTGAACAGGCAATGTTTCTGGTTGGGTCCTTGTTTCGGACTCTGTCGGGACCTTTTCCGGACCGGCTGAGTTCCTCCAGCACTTGTCGTGCTGCTCATCATTCCAGTATCTACAGCCTCTTGTGTCTCCATCATCTGAATACTGCAACTTGGTGACGGAGGTCGGAGTGTCCTTCGTTCCAGAGTGGTGGCAGTGTACGTGGAAACATTTCCCCATTTAACTTTACCTCTGTTGTACTCCAGCAGGAGGTGTGTTGAGGTGAGGGGCAGCATTGTGGAGAGAAAGATCGTGGAAAGTGTTGGGGCAACGATGGAAGCCTGCGTCTACAGAGAAGCTTTATGTCTGAACTCTTGGCACCTTTGCTTTTACACGCTTCTCCCTTTAACTCTGTTCCCACGTTTAAATATATGAGCCTTAATGCGCATGCTTGCTGTTCCACAGGATGAAGACCTCAAATGGGTTGAAGAGAATATCCCATCGTCACTAACTGATGTGTAAGTTTCTCTAAATTGACAGAACAATGGCAACATGGTCATAGATTAATACAGTGTGAAGCAGGCCGTTCGGCCCAACTTGCCCACACCAGCCAACAATGTCCCAGCTACACTAGTCCCACTTGCCTGCGTTTGGTCCATATCCCTCCAAACTTATCCTATCCATGTACCTGTCCAACTGTTTCTTAATCATCTTCCATTTTGGAGCATTATAATATTTTGTTTTTTCCAATTTCAGTATTTTAATGATCTTATTAAAGTATGAGGCATTATAATAATAATAATAATAATAATAATGGATGGGATTTATATAGCGCCTTTCTAATACTCAAGGTGCTTTACATCGCATTATTCATTCACTCCTCAGTCACACTCGGTGGTGGTGAGCTACTTCTGTAGCCACAGCTGCCCTGGGGCAGACTGACGGAAGCGTGGCTGCCATTCTGCGCCTACGGCCCCTCCGACCACCACCAATCACTCACACACATTCACACACAGGCAAAGGTGGGTGAAGTGTCTTGCCCAAGGACACAACGACAGTATGCACTCCAAGCGGGATTCGAACCGGCCACCTTCCGGTCGCCAGCCGAACACTTAGCCCATTGTGCCATCTGTCGTCATTATGTCATTATGTCAGGATCGCCACTCTCACCTCTGGGCCAGGTTGTGTATTTAGCATCTCAATAGCACATCAAGGATGATGTACTCAGAATCAGATGTTCATACAGTATGGAAACGGGCCCTTCGGCCCAACTTGCCCATGCTGACCGAGATGCCCATTAGACTGCCCGGGCTACCAGCTCGCGATTACTGTATAAAGGAGCTCACAAGATCCAAACAATGGCAACGTTTTTTTTTTAAATATATGGGTTGTATGTGATTTAATTTTGAATTGGATGAATGCAACCTTTAACTAAATAACTCTTGCACTTCCTTGCTTGAAGCACACTGTTATAATGCAATGACATTCCTTTTTAATTGTGTTTATTGTTTTCCAGAGCGCTGCCAACCTTGTTGGATTCAGACGAGGTAATATTACTACATTTTATAACTCGCCTTTTAGGCTGTTAATTGTTCTTGATGGAGCTCTTGTCCAGTAGCTTTATGCCATATTCTCTCAAGCTCAGCGTTTGGAAAGTTGCTTTGTGTCTGTGTCTATATCCTGCAATGTCCACTTTTGACCAAGAGTCAAGACGTGTACCGAAACACTGTGGGCAGTGGGCAGGTTCTATAGACCTGCACGGGAAGGTAGACGCTCCTGCCCCCACCAGTCTCGGGCAGATGGGGCTCGTCAGCCAGGGAAGGCAGTCCATCTAGGAGAGGGAAAACGCTGATTTAAAACCTCCACTGCCTTGTGGCCGAATCCAGTCATGGAAAAGGCTCCAGGAGTAAACCTGAAGAAAATCCGGAGTCGGAGCCCCTAAGGCAGTTTGTCGTTGTCTACAACCTCGCTCTGGCAGCTCCTGCGACGGCGCTGGTGCCAAACTGTAACGGCCCTGCTGTTCCTTTGGATCGATCAGTGACGTGGAGAGGGGGGACGTGCTGCATGGGCAACAGCCTGTCCTCCATATGACATCGATCGCCCAGGCTTGCATCCGAGGATGCATCACCCATGGTCAGTCGTGACCGAGACTGGCCTACTACTACCGGAACAGAACAATGAAATTCTTACTTGCAACAACACAACAGGATTTTAAACATGGTTCTCGATAGATAATATAATAAACAATGAAGAGCAGGCTAGGGAGTTGTAAAGGGAATAATCCAATTTAGAATATTCTATTCATTGTTCTAGAATATTCTATTCAGTCTAATGCGAGTACCTTTACACTGGAGAAACCAAAGACAGATTGGGGGTAGACATAAATGCTGGAGAAACTCAGTGGGTGAGGTAGCATCTATGGAGCGAAGGAAATAGGTGACGTTTCGGGTCAAGACCCTTCTTCAGACTGATGTGGGGGTGGGGGGAGGGGGCGGGAAGTAGAAAGGAAGAGGCCAATTGGCCCATCAAGTCTACTCCACCATTCAATCATGGCTGATCTATCTCTCCCTCCTAACCTGATTCTCCTGCCTTCTCCCCATAACCCCTGATACCGTACTAATCCAGAATCTATCTATCTCTGTTGTAAAAATACCCCTTGACTTGGCCTCAGCAGCCTTCTGTTGCAATGAATTCCACAGATTCACCACCCTCTGATTTTCTCCCTGCCTGACATGCTGGGCATTGCCCATTGCTCTGCTATTAGCAACACCACAGAGGTAAAGAATCATCCATTGACCCATTTGAATAGATTGTTCATCTCCACAGTAACTGTGGCTACATCCTATCACAGGTATACACTTTATCCTAGCCATTCTACTTGCCACTATCTTCTCTGCAAACTAAAACTAGATTTATTTCTTAGTATCATAGTCATGCAGGACAGAATCAGGCCCATGGCCCAACCTGTCCATGCAGACCAAGATGTCCCATTTACGTTCCTCCCACCTGCCCTCTTTTTCCCCACATCCCTCCAAACCTTTCTTATCCATGTATCTGTCCAAATGCTGTTGTAATACCTGCCTCAACTACCTCCTCTGGCAGCTCGTTCCATTTACCCACCACCCTCTGTGTGGAAAAAGGTGCCCCTCGAGTTCCTATTAGATGTTTTCCCCTCTTCCCTTAAACCTATGTCCCCTTGTTTCTGATTGCCCCTACTCTGGGTGACTCCGCATTCTTTCCTAGTCCTAATGAAGTGTCTTTGGCCTGAAACATTCACCCTGTTTCTCTTGCCTCCTGTGTTTCCTGGCCTGCTGAGTGTTGCCAGCATTTTCTGTTTATATTTCAAATGTCCTGTATTTAGTTTAGTTTAGAGTTAATTTTTGAGATGCAGCGTGGAAACGGGCCCAACGGCCCACTGAGTCCGTGCTGACCAAGGAACACCAACACTATCCTCGGGATAATGAACAATTATGGCAAGCCAATTAACCTACAAACCTGTACGTCCTTGGAGTGTGGTAGGAAACCGGAGCTCCCGGAGAAAACCCACGCAGGTCACAGGGAGAACCTACAAACTCCGTATAGAAGCATCCGTAGTCACGATCGAACCCGGGTCTCTGGCGCTGTGAGGCCGCAACTCTACCGCTGCGCTGTTTTATTGTTTTTTTCTAATCTTCACCAGGTGGAATCAATTTAAATATTGCATGATGGATGTTTGTGTTAAATCGTGTTCATTGTGTGTTTTGTTGCTTTTTTCCTGTCATGACTGCAATTTCGTTCAAACTATTGTTTGAATGACAATAAAGGAAATTCAATTCAAATTCAATTTATTACATAATTATACTTTTGTCTCTCTTGTTTCAGGAAATAATGAACACCAAATTTGAGATCTCCAAAATGGAATAATTGCTTGGAAGTATGTTACAGACCTTGCAATCTGAAAACTAATGGAATGGATTTGACATTTGGACACTTTTTTTACAAAATGCAGAAGAAAAAAAAGAATGTGCAAAACATTCTTCGTGATGTGACTTTTTGCAATAGCTTTAACGCTATTTTATGTTAGAAGCTTTCACCGATCACATTATTGAATGGACTTTTTAAACCTGCGACTTTTCCCCTCAAGTTTGTGAAATTGTTTGAACTCTATGGAATGCCACCAGCACCGTGCAAAGGGGAAGAGGGTTGTTGTTGGAAGGACAAGACTCAAATTAGAACTAAGCAAAGCAGTCGAAATGCCATTTTATCAACACTTGGGCAATGTAAAATAAACTGCACACAGATAAAGAAGGGTTGTCGGGCTGAGTATTTGTAAGATATAAGACATCCCTGCCTGACCAAAATAATTTTAAATCTTAATTTAAGACATAGTAGTAATGAAGGCCAGCCACTTTCATCTGCATTTAGTAGTGGTTCTAAAACTAATGGTTAGGAGTTCCTCTTTCCTCCATCTTAACACTTTAAAAAAAGTAGCTAAATGGTTTGCTATTGAGTTGTTCCTAACGTGAAACTTTAAATATATTTGCATTTTTCAATCGGTATTTTTGCCCAAAGGAAAAACTGAGCTGATTGTTTTATTTTTTCTTAAAGCCGTGTTATACTTTGTGGCTTTAATCGAAGCCCGCAGCATCATGGTGTGTGTGCCACAACATGCCGTGCCCTTGGAAAGCAACCCGTCATCTGGCTTCTCCAGAGATGCTGCCTGGCCGGCTGAGTTACTCCAGCATTTTGTTTCTATCTTTGGCATAAACCAGCATCTGCACTTCCTTTGTATTCCACAATCTGGCTTACTGTGTAAAATGGTGGGACGGGAGGTGAGGGTGAAGAAGAGTAGAATATGTAGAGAGTTAACGACTATAATAAATAGCAGTGGGTTTTGCTTATCCGTGCAATTACACTGGGGCCCCCATAGTGCCACACGCTATGTATTTTTCAATATAACAATGAATTCTGTGCATTTTGAAATTCTCCCAAATGGATTCTGAGGGAGGCAGCCTTGATCGTGTGTGTGTGTGAGTGTCTCTTGCAGATGCAACTACACGTGCAATGTTTAAGATCATGTGTCTGGAGTCTTAAGTTCGCAGTCCGACTGGCATTTTGAAATATTTCCTGTATAGGGAATCCTCCAGGGCACTTGTGAGAGGGGTGGGGAAGGATAAAAAATAATGACGGCTGAGAAATTATTTTTCGAACTCGCCCTAGAAACCCCAGCGTGCCTGCCGCTGGTCGTTTTGGTGGCTTTGATGTTCCAACCCAGCTCTGAGTTGGGAAGGATCAGAGTTGCCGATGATTCTGAGAACAGAACTCTGTTGTTGAGTCCAGAAACATGCTCGCTAAATTGGCCATGTCGTTGAATAGCTGGCCACACAGCATGAATGATAACAATGAGATGGACTTCAAATATTCCATTTGGATCCGCCACCCAGTTTGGATTCGCCCTGTGAAAATTTTGTTTATTTTTAAATTGAAATTCTGTACAAAAGAAAAAGATCACTATAACTTTGCCATGTAAAGTTATTCACCACTTTGTTTAAGACAGCTTTAAATTATTATAAAATACTTTTTTTTAGATCTCGTAAGATTTTAAAGAACTGTACTAGTTGTCCACCAGGACTTGTGATGAGGATGGGTTCAGGTCTTGATGCTTCGAACCTTGAATTGTAAGCATGACCCTTATAGGGATCTGTAGGTTAGCTTTGGCTGAGATTAGCCTGCTTTCTTCCAAACAAGCTGTAGCTTGTCCATAATTAGATTTGTAAGGAAGTTTGTTGTCTAGCTAGAGACTTAGAGTTGACAGTACGACTCTTCCATACCCACTTGTACGTTCCTCTCTGTGACGACCTCTTGGCGTTGAATTTCAAAGCCTGAATTGGACCTGGTTTGTTCTGGATGTTCTGAATGTTGATGCGGTTCTGTGGTTGTCACCATTATCCCTACTCCACAACTCTATCCGTATATGCTGCTTACCGGGCGTTTATATAAGGTGCGTGTATGTTAACATCGATTGTGTTCTGTAAAGGTGCTATAAGCAGATCTATACAACGTTTGTGAATGTCAAATAAACCCTATTTGGTAAAAGGCTTTTGAAAGAATCTGCAATTGTACCTCAATTCTGCATGGCTGTGAGATGCAATTCAGGCTTGTTTCATTCTATTGTGTACAGCTGTCTGTAATCTTTTTATTGGGTTCATCTCCTCACTTTTTACAGGCTCTGGCCAGGACTTGTATCGGTGAATAGTAACGACTTACAGGTAGACAAAAATGCTGGAGAAACTCAGCGGGTGCGGCAGCATCTATGGAGCGAAGGAAATAGGCGACGTTTCGGGACGAAACGTTGCCTATTTCCTTCGCTCCATAGATGCTGCCGTACCCGCTGAGTTTCTCCAGCATTTTTGTCTACCTTCAACTTTCCAGCATCTGCAGTTCCTTCTTGAGTAACAACTTGTGAATAGTCACAGGTGTTTTTGCACACCCTCTATTCACCCACTTACATCCCATCTAGAGATAGTGAGCTGGCAAACTAACCTACCGACCAAGATGCCCCATCCATACGTCAGAAGGTCCTTGGAAACATAATTGAGCACAGAAGCAGCAACATTTCTATCTGAACTTGTGAGAGAAATGATTGAGCAATTCCAGATTAATTTAGTTTAGACATACAGGCCCTTCAGCCCACCGAGTCAGTGTCGACCAGTAACACTACCCCCGCACACTAACACTATCCCACACACACTAGGGACAATTTACACTTATACCAAGCCAATTAACCTACACACCAATACGTCTTTGGAGTGTGGGAGGAAACCCGAGATCCTGGAGAAAACCACACGGGTCACGGAGAGAACGTGCAAACTCAATAGACAATAGGTGCAGGAGTAGGCCATTCAGCCCTTCGAGCCAGCACCGCCATTCAATGTGATCATGGCTGATCATCCCCAATCAGTACCCTGTTCTTGCCTTCTCCCCATATCCCCTGACTCCGCTATAGAACCCTATCTAGCTCTCTCTTGAAAGCATCCAGAGAACCTGCCTCCACCGGCCCTCTGAGGCAGAGACTCCATACAGACAAGTACCCATTGTCAGGATGGAACCCGGATCTCTGGCGCTATCAGGCAGCAACTCTCCTGCTGAGTCACCGTGCCGTGATGTCACCTGTGAACACCACACTTTCACCCCCCCCCCCAATGTGTTGCATAACATCAAACGTTACAGAAGCCTGTACCTTCAATCCCATTTGAATGAATACACTTCTGGTGGCACAGCTATAGAGCTGCTCAAGTCAGCACCAGTGGCCCAGGTTTAATCCTCACCTAGGATGCTGTTGATGAGATTGTGGGGGGAGAATTGGAATAGATAGAGAGTGAGTACACTGAGTCTTTTACTCGGAGTAGGGGAATCATGGACCAGAGGACCAGTTTGAGATGAGAGGGAAAGATTTAATGGGAATCTTGAGGGGCGACATTTTCACAAAGTGCGGTGGTTGTATGGAACAAGCTGCCTGAGGAGGTAATTGAGGCAGGTACTATAACAACTCTAAAAGACATTCGGACAGGTACATGGATAGGAAAGATTTAGAGGGATGTGGAACTAGTGTAGATGGGGCATCTTTGGTTGGTATGGACAAGTTTGGCCGAAGGGCCTGTTTCCGTACTGTACAACTCACATAACAATTGAGTTGACTTTAGAGAGCTCGGAAAAATGCTGAAAAGCAGGACCTCCAGGGTTGTTATCTCCGGTTTGCTTCCAGTTCCTCGTGCTGGCAAGAGCAGGAACAGGGAGATACGGGACCTGAACGTGTGGCTGAGGAACTGGTGCACGGGGCAGGGATTTAGATTCTTAGATCACTGGGATCTGTTTTGGGGTAAGGGGGAACTGTACAAAAGGGACGGATTGCATCTTAACAGGTGTGGGACCAGCATTCTGGCAGGCAGGTTTGCCACTGCTACACGGGTGGTTTTAAACTGAATAAGGGGGGTGGGGTGTCGAATGGGATAGTGGAGGATGGAGTTAAAGGGAAAGGGTTTCTTAAATGTGTGAGCGTAGAGACAGAGGGGTGTAAAATGAGGGTAGAAGCAATAGGTAGCAAGGTGAAAAGTAAAAGTGGCAGGCAGACAAAACCAGGGCAAAAATCAAAAAGGGCCACTTTTCAACATAATTGTATAAGGGGTAAGAGTGTTGTAAAAACAAGCCTGAAGGCTTTGTGTCTCAATGCAAGGAGCATTCGTAATAAGGTGGATGAGTTGAATGTGCAGATAGCTATTAATGACTATGATATAGTTGGGATCACGGAGACATGGCTCCAGGGTGACCAAGGCTGGGAGCTGAACATCCAGGGATATTCAATATTCAGGAGGGATAGAGAGAAAGGAAAAGGAGGTGGGGTAGCGTTGCTGATTAGAGAGGAGATTAACGCAATGGAAAGGAAGGACATTAGTTTGGAGGATGTGGAATCGGTATGGGTAGAGCTGCGAAACACTAAGGGGCAGAAAACGCTGGTGGGTGTTGTGTACAGGCCACCTAACAGTAGTAGTGAAGTTGGAGATGGTATCAAACAGGAAATTAGAAATGCGTGCGACAAGGCAAAACAGTTATAATGGGTGACTTCAATCTACATATAGATTGGGTGAATCAAATTGGCAGGGGTGCTGAGGAAGAGGATTTCTTGGAATGTATGCGGGATAGTTATCTAAATCAACATGTAGAGGAACCAACGAGAGAGCAGGCTATTTTAGGCTGGGTATTGAGTAATGAGGAAGGGTTAGTTAGCAGTCTTGTTGTACGTGCCCCCTTGGGCAAGAGTGACCATAATATGGTTGAGTTCTTCATTAGGATGGAGAGTGACATTGTTAATTCAGAAACAATGGTTCTGAACGTAAAGAAAGGTAACTTTGAGGGTATGAGACGTGAATTGGCCAAGATTGACTGGCAATTAATTCTAAAAGGGTTGACGGTGGATATGCAATGGAAGACATTTAAAGACTGCATGGATGAACTACAAAAATTGTTCATCCCAGTTTGGCAAAAGAATAAATCAGGGAAGGTAGTGCATCCGTGGATAACAAGGGAAATCAGGGATAGTATCAAAGCGAAGGATGATGCGTACAAATTAGCCAGAAAAAGCAGCATACCAGAGGACTGGGAGAAATTCAGAGACCAGCAGAGGAGGACAAAGGGCTTAATTAGGAAAGGAAAAATAGATTATGAAAGAAAACTGGCAGGGAACATAAAAACTGACTGCAAAAGTTTTTATAGATATGTGAAAAGAAGGTAGTTGAGGCCAGTTCATTGGCTATATTTAAGAGGGAGTTAGATGTGGCCCTTGAGGCTAAGGGGATCAGAGGGTATGGAGAGAAGGCTGGTACGGGATACTGAGTTGGATGATCAGCCATGATCATATTGAATGGCGGTGCAGGCTCGAAGGGCCGAATGGCCTACTCCTGCACCTAATTTCTATGTTTCTATGTTTCTAAGAATGGAAATAATGTCGGGTTAGTGCAGATTGATAGTTAATGATCGACACAGACTCGGAGGGCTGAAGGGCATGTTTCCATGCTGTAGGTTTTGTAATTGAGAGCAGAAATAATGAATGGGTCAGCATTGTACTTTGTGTATAACCAGTTAGTTTCAGTATTTGTTATTGTTTTGATTTTGATTACTTCCATAAGTTGAGGGAAATTATTTTCATTGCTGCCAATATTTACAGTGCTGGGGATCTTTTCCCCACCCGGCGACTTGCTGGCACCCGTCATAGTCGCAGCAGGTTGCTGAAAATTTTCAACATGTTGAAAATCCAGCGGCGACCAGAAAAAGGTACGACTCTTTGGGCGACTACTCACCACCAAACAGGTAAGTACCAGACGTGTAAGTGGGACAGGCCAATAAAACTCATTGAGCATCTAAATTAATGCATATATACTATATAGATTTTAAAATAGAGCTGCAGATTTTTGTTTCAAAATGAACTCCCTTAATATCTGCATCCTGCAGTGCTTGTTAGAAACATAGAAAATAGGTGCAGGAGTAGGCCATTCGGCCCTTCGAGCCTGCACCGCCATTCAATATGATCATGGCTGATCATCCAACTCAGTATCCTGTACCTGCCTTCTCTCCATACCCCCTGATCCCTTTAGCCACAAGGGCCACATCTAACTCCCTCTTAAATATAGCCAATGAACTGGCCTCAACTACCTTCTGTGGCAGAGAATTCCAGAGATTCACCACTATGTGAAAAATGTTTTTCTCATCTCGGTCCTAAATGATTTCCCCCTTATCCTTAAACTGTGACCCCTTGTTCTGGACTTCCCCAACATCGGGAACAATCTTCCTGCATCTAGCCTGTCCAACCCCTTAAGAAATTTGTAAGTTTCTATAATATCCCCCCTCAATCTTCTAAATTCTAGCGAGTACAAGCCGAGTCTATCCAGTCTTACTTCATATGAAAGTCCTGCCATCCCAGGAATCAGTCTGGTGAACCTTCTCTGTACTCCCTCTATGGCAAGAATGTCTTTCCTCACATTAGAAGACCAAAACTGTATGCAATACTCCAGGTGTGGTCTAACCAAGACCTTGTACGACTGCAGTAGAACCTCCCTGCTCCTATACTCAAATCCTTTTGCTATGAATGCTAACATACCATTCGCTTTCTTCACTGCCTGCTGCACCTGCATGCCTACTTTCAATGAATGGTGTACCATGACACCCAGGTCTCGTTGCATCTCCCCTTTTCCTAATCGGCCACCATTCAGACTTGTGCAGAGTTGAGGTTTGATTTTAAGCGTTGTTTAATTTACTTTGAGTTGAATGTTTAAATGGCCACACGTAGTTACAGCTGTTCACTGTTCAGCTGAAGCAGAGCAGTTCAGATCATTTTGCATGCGTGGAATTTGCAGGCAAACGTTAGGGACATTATTATAGTTGCTGTTCTCTTCCCCCAGATAAAAGATTTAATCTGCTCCAATCTTTTTATACAAAGTTTGTATTGTTGGCTGCCTGCTGGTGTGATCTCACTGTCAACTTGCTCAATCAAACAGACAGTGCAGTCCAATAATCTGGATTTGATCTAACAACAAGATATTGCTTCGGTCACAGAGAGATTCAGTGTTTGAATTATTAGTAAAATGGGGTAGAGAAAAGTGTGGAACTAAACCAGGGGAAAGGATGAAATAGAACATTTCATGTACGTCCAATTTCTGTGCAGGCGGGCTTTATTTTTGATCAATATGCAGTGTGTGTGTTTATTTTCTTTCCTATCTTTGGGAGAAGGGATATTTGTTTTTCCTGTGGGAAGGAGCCAGGCTTCCACAAACACCAGCAGAAAGGGAACACCAACCAGTATGGAACATTGAGGCGTTATTTGTTGCAATGAGGTGCGAGAGAGGGAGAGAGGATGAAGACTGATCCTTGTATCAGGAGAGTTGGCAATCTCTTCGTCTGCCTGACACTCGGAGTCGTTTTTATAACCAAGTTGTGTATCCCATCATCAAACTGCGGGAAGTTTTTTTTTCTCTCTGTGAATCTACTTGGCAGTTTCCTCTTGCAGAGAGAGCCACAAATCCTGAAGAAATTTGCATGGCTTGTAAATAGTGCATTTGTATTAAAGGGACCTCTATCTCTAATGTAAAGAGACAACAAACACTGGATTGAGGAGAGGCTAAGTGAACATAACAAGCCACTCACTGTGTGTAGTTATTGTTGGACTGACCAAGCTGTAAATAACATGTTTGGAACTGGTTCTAAATGTTTTCACGGTATGCTATTTCAGGATGTTGAGGCTGAAGTATTAATAAGAATGTTTAGGGGTGAGGTCTGTTAGTGCTGGGAATGGAACTTCCTATTTTCTGTTGCCCAACCCAATAACAAGCAGATGCAACATAAAGAAGCCTTTGTTTAACTGCAGCCAGACCCTGAGATTCAATTCCAGAGGAGCAATCTCTTCTTGCATCTGAATGACTTTTGATAACCCCTTGTCAACTACCCCAAGTCTTCAGGGAGATGGGACAGAAGGCTTTGAGCCCACAGCGTTTTACTCATTAGAACCAGTTTAAACATAAATCAAGTGAATACAGGTCACAAACTCAGTAGTCCAAATCCCCTGGTTCTTACACAACAGTTCATTAGTCCTAGGAGAAGAATAAGGCCATTTGTCCCCATCAAATCTACTCTGCCATTCAATCACGGCTGATCTACCTTTCCCTCTCAACCCCATTCTCCTGCCTTCTCCCCATAGCCCCTGACACCCTTATACTAAATAAAAGTCTGTCTGCCTGAAAAATATCCATTGACTTGGTCTCCACAGCCGTCTGTGGCAATAAATTCCACAGATTCACCACCCTCTGATTAGCGATTCCTTCTCATCTCCTTTCTGAATGTTGAGTTCAGTTTTATTTATCATATGTAGGTTAACACGGGGTCAACGGTACAATGAAATGTGTTTGACAAGGCAACGGGTCACCTCAGGTAAAAAAAGATAAAATAAAAGTGACATTGGTAGATAAAAGTCAATGATAAATAAAATAATCAACATATATATGATGTGTTTATGAGTTCAGAAGCCTGATAGCATGATGATAAAAAACTAGGTCTATTTATTCTAAGGTTATGTGGCATCTGGATCTAGACTCTCCCACTAAAGGCGTATGTTCAACTCCATCTAATACATTCAGAGAAAAAAGGCATTTGTGTACACATAGTTCAACGACAATGCCTGTTTCCACACGCGAATGGGTATAATGCGATCAATGAATTAGGGAATATTATTTGTACTACGCTGGCCTAATTCATAATAATTCCATTTTAATTGGGAACGAGAGAACAACTTGAGTTCGTTTGGAAATTGGCAAGCAGCGAAAAGCTATCCTGCCGCCAAATGTGTTTCCAAGTGATCTCAATAAAAACCTACTGAATAATGAAAATCCTGGATAGCGTGGAAGTAGAGAGGATGTAGTGGGAGGATCCAGGGCGAGAGGCCACAGCCTCAGAATAAAAGGACGTACCATTCGAAAGGAGATGAGGAGGAATTTATTTATCAAGGTGGTGGTGAATCTCTAGCATTCATTGCCACAGATGTCTGTGGCGGCCAAACCATTGGGTATTTTTAAGGCAGAGATTGATAGGTTCTTAGTAAGGGCTTCAAATGTTATGGGGGGGGGGGGGGGAAGGCAGGAGAATGGGGTTGAGAGGGAAATATAGATCCTCCATGATCTAACGATGGAGCATACTCAATGGGCCTAATGGCCTAATTTTGCTCCCATGTCTTATGGTCTTGGGTAACCTGCCTGATGTCAGACACCATTATCCATTACGAACACACAGCTACTACTTGAAACCACTGATGGCCATTGAAATTGGCATGCGATCACTTCTATTGAAACTTGTCAGCAGCTTGTTAGTTTTTCTCAACTTTTTTTTTAGTATGTTTTAACGTGTGTTTCTAATGTTTCTTTGTGTGTCTTGTGTGGGGTGGGGGGGAGGGACGAGGGGGAAACCGTTTCGGTCGCCTCCTCCATGGAGGAGGGCCGACTCTGGACTTACGTGGACTTTTACCTGTCTGCACATCTGGACGCCCGCGGCAGCAACGGCTGCGGAGGGTCGAGATCCCGACCACGGGGGAAAATGGAGGAGGACTGGCCAAATGTTGTGCCTTCCACCACAGCATTCATCACAGTTTGTGTTAAATGTTTATTGTGTATTGTGTGTTCTTTATCATTGTACCGCTGCTGGTAAATTCATTTCACTTGCACTTTATGTGCAATGTGACGAATAAAACTGTATTGTATTGTATTGTGCAAAGATTGATATTTTATTAAACACCCTTTATTAATTTTAGCTTGCTGTAAAAAAAATCTTTTAGCTTTTAAAAAGAGCTTTACTTTTGAAAATCCTGTGGAAGTCTGAAATACTCTAGCCCCTCACCCCCATTTCCCCAACGACTCAACTGCTTTTTATGAAGAGATTTTCAGTAGGGCAAGGTTTCTGAGGATTGTAACTATCGCATAATAAAACTGTGTGTAGTTTTATCAGCATTGAACGCCCAACTTGGGACTTTCAATTTAATGTTATTTCCAGTTAAAATCAGAAGGTGGTCATTTAAACTTTTTAAAAGCTAAAAGGACATCCCCTCCTCAAAGTTTTCCATTCTTTGGCTGTCCTTTGGGTGTTTCTAATGCTTGCACTGACTCGGGCTGCAGGATTTCATCACTGCATGAATGAATACAGAGCCGGCCACCAGTACCATATAACCATATAACAATTACAGCACGGAAACAGGCCATCTCGGCCCTACAAGTCCGTGCCGAACAACTTTTTTCCCTTAGTCCCACCTGCCTGCACTCATACCATAACCCTCCTTCACATCCATATGCCTATCCAATTTATTTTTAAATGATACCAACGAACCTGCCTCCACCACTTCCACTGGAAGCTCATTCCACACCGCTACCACTCTCTGAGTAAAGAAGTTCCCCCTCATGTTACCCCTAAACTTCTGTCCCTTAATTCTGAAGTCATGTTCTCTTGTTTGAATCTTCCCTTTTCTCAAAGGGAAAAGCTGATCCACGTCAACTCTGTCTATCCCTCTCATCATTTTAAAGACCTCTATCATGTCCCCCCTTAACCTTCTGCGCTCCAGAGAATAAAGACCTAACTTATTCAACCTTTCTCTGTAACTTAGTTGTTGAAACCCAGGCAACATTCTAGTAAATCTCCTCTGTACTCTCTCTATTTTGTTGACATCCTTCCTATAATTGGGCGACCAAAATTGTACACCATACTCCAGATTTGGTCTCACCAATGCCTTGTACAAATTTAACATTACATCCCAGCTTCTATACTCAATGCTCTGATTTATAAAGGCTAGCATACCAAAAGCTTTCTTTACCACCCTATCTATATGAGATTCCACCTTCAAGGAACTATGCACGGTTATTCCCAGATCCCTCGGTTCAACTGTATTCTTTAATTCCCTACCATTTACCATGTACGTCCTATTTTGATTTGTCCTGCCAAGGTGTAACACCTCACATTTATCAGCATTAAACTCCGCCATCTTTCAGCCCATTCTTCCAAATGGCCTAAATCACTCTGTAGACTTTGGAAATCCTCTTCATTATCCACAACACCCCCTATCTTGGTATCATCTGCATACTTACTAATCCAATTTACCACCCCTTCATCCAGATCATTGATGTACATGACAAACAACAAAGGACGTTTATTGGTTTTCATCGCAGGTCTTTTGTCTGAAACTACAAGCTGTAATATTAGAGAGTCTTTGTCCGCAGGCTGGTGGGACTAGTGTGGATGGGGTGTGTTGGTCAGTATGGGCAAGTTGGGCCGAAGGGCCTGTTTCCACACTCCTGCTATGACTAATAACTACTTTAGTACTGATTTGAATTCCAAATTGTTGAAAAATCAGGAAAGGAAACTGAAAGAAATCATATGCTTTGAGGATACCTTGAAGATACCCTGGGTTGGGGAGAAGATGGGACCATGAAGATGGAGGAAGACTCACAGTAACCGACAACATCGTCCCCACGGTAAGGGTAAGCACCTTTCCGAACCAAAAACCCTGGGTAGACAGGTCTGTTCGTGTGGCCCTGAATGCTCGCACTGCTGCCTACAACTCGGGCCTGGCATCAGGAAACATGGACGTCTACAAGGCAGAGTCCTACCGACTGCGAAGGGCGGTGAAGGACGCAAAGAGAAGGTACAGAGACAAGATGGAGTTACAGATGGAGCAGCAGGACACCAGAAGCCTGTGGCAGGGGCTACGGATTGTAACCAACTACCGGAGCACCCCTCCCTCATCTGCAAGTGCCGGCACCTCCCTAGCTGATGACCTGAACTCCTTTTACGCTCGTTTCGAGAGGGGCAACACCACCCCAGGTCTGCCAACTATCGACAATACCGCCAGCGGGCTGGCTACCGAAGCTGAAGGGAGGAATGTGCACACATTCTCGTTGTCCGAGCACGATGCGTGGAGGGCTCTGACACGGGTGAACACGAGAAAAGCTGCAGGCCCCGATGGCATCTCGGGGCGAGTACTCAAGTCCTGTGCTACGCAGCTAGTTCCAGTGCTCACTACATTATTCAACCTCTCCCTGGACAAGTCCGTGGTCCCTGCCTGCTTCAAAAAATCCATCATTGTACCGGTACCAAAAAATGCCTCCCCAGCCTGTCTGAATGACTACCGTCCGGTGGCCCTTACCTCGGTAGTCATGAAATGCTTTGAGAGGCTGGTGAAGAAACACATCTGCGCCTTCCTCCCTCGGAACATGGACCCGTTGCAGTTCGCATACCGTCCGAACAGATCCACGGACAATGCGGTCTCCCAGGTCTTGCACACCGCTCTCTCCCATCTGGACAGCCAGAAGGGGGGCTACGTGAGGATGCTGTTCATAGACTTCAGTTCAGCCTTCAACACGATAGTCCCCACCAGACTGGCCGGGAAGCTAATGGAATTGGGGCTCAACACCTCCCTGTGTGCCTGGGTCCTGGACTTTCTCACCGCCAAGCCCCAGGTAGTCAAGATGGGAGGGAATACATCGAAGTCCCTCACCCTGAGCACAGGATCGCCCCAGGGTTGCGTCCTCAGCCCCCTATTGTACTCCCTGTACACACATGACTGTGTGGCTAGGTTCAGCTCCAACTCAATAATTAAGTTTGCTGATGACACTGTGGTGGTGGGCCTGATCTCAGACAACGATGAGAAGGCCTACCGGGAGGAAGTGGCTGGTCTAGCACTCTGGTGCCAGGATAACAGCCTCCTCTTGAACATTAAAAAAACAAAGGAGCTGATCATGGACTTTAGGAGGGCACATCATCCGAGGACGTACACTCCATTGAGGATAAATGGGGATACTGTGGATAGGGTGAGCTGTTTTAAATATCTGGGAGTCCACATCTCCGAGGATATGACATGGGCATCACACGCCTCAGTACTCGTGAGTAAGGCAAGGCAGCGCCTTTACCACCTCAGGCAATTGAGGAAATTCAGAGTGTCTCCGAGGATCCTCCAGTGCTTCTACGCAGCGGCGGTGGAAAGCATCTTGTCCGGGAACATTACCATCTGGTTTGGGAATTGCTCTGCCAAGGACAAGAAGGCTCTGCAGAGAGTAGTGCGTTCGGCCGAACGCACTATGGGAACTTCACTTGCCCCCCTGCAGGAACTATACATCAGGAGGTGCAACTCCAGAGCCAACAATATCATGAGAGACCCCTTCCACCCCTGCAACGGACTGTTCCAGCTGCTACGGTCAGGCAAACGCCTCCGTTGCCATGCGGTGAGAACAGAGAGGTTGAGAAGGAGTTTCTTCCCAGAGGCCATTCGGACTGTAAACGCCGATCTCACCAGGGACTAACTCTACTGAATGTTTTTCCTTCCATTATTTATTATGTAAAAGAATATGTATGTTATGATTGTGTTTATAGTTTGTTTGGTTGTTTGGTTGTTTGTCTTTTGCACAAAAGTCCGCGAGCATTGCCACTTTCATTTCACTGCACATCTCGTATGTGTATGTGACAAATAAACTTGACTTGACTTGACTTGGTCATGGTGGAGTTAGAAAGAGACAATTAATATATCTTTTAAAATTCTTCTCCAGTGCATTTTCCTCAATACATAACCCTGTGGCCACGTCAAATTGTAAAACTCTACAATAGACAATAGGTGCAGGAGTAGGCCATTCGGCCCTTCAAGCCAGCACTGCCATTCAATATGATCATGGCTGATCATCCCCAATCAGTACCTCGTTCCTGCCTTCTCCCCATATCCCCTGACTCTGCTATTTTTAAGAGCCCTATCTAGCTCTCTCTTGAAAGCATCCAGAGAACCTGCCTCCACCGCCCTCTGAGGCAGAGAATTCCACAGATTCACAACTCTCTGTGAGAAAATGTGCTTCCTCGTCTCCGTTCTAAATGGCTTACCCCTTATTCTTAAACTGTGGCCCCTGGTTCTGGACTCCCCCAACATCGGGAACATGCTTCCTGCCTCTAGCGTGTCCAAACCCTTAACAATCTTATATGTTTCAAATTTGAAACTCTACAAATTTTATAAAACTCTAAAGTTACCAACAAGAATGCTGTCACAAAATTGGTGTTTATTTGACAGCTTGAAAACTCAAACCTTTTCTATTTATCAGGACGTACATGTCATGAACTTCAACTCCATCGTAAACTGGATGAGACTTGTATAGGAGCCATGGTTTGGGATGTTGTTCTTTGAATAATGGAATGAGTTGAAATCCAACCATTTTGTCTTCAGGGCAGATACATACTTGATGGTCTACCCGAGTTACGCCACTTGATCCTAGAGTTATTTTTATATTTTATTTTTTGTCATTTCGAAAGAAGTGTTTTGTTGCATTTATAAAAGCACAAATGGTCAACTCTTGGATATGTTGAACAATAAATGGAAAGACTCATAGTGTGTTGTGTTTCTATTTTAGTTTAGACATTAGAGATACAGCGCGGAAACAGGCTCTTTGGCCCACTGAATCCGCCTGATATACTAAGTACATTATACTAAGGACGATTTACAATTATACCAAAGCCAATTATACTACAAACCTGTATGTCTTTGGAGTGTGGGAGGAAACCAGAGCACCCGGAGAAAACCCACGTGATCACAGTACAAACTCCGTACAGACAGCACCCGTAGTCGGGATCGACCCTGGGTCTCTGGTGCTGTAAGGCAGCAACTCTACCGCTGCGACACTGTGCTGCCCTTATACACACAACTAAACGCTATAAGAACAAATACATTTCACTTAGTCGCTTTCCCCATTCATCAGACCTGGTGAATGTACACAGCTCCTGTATGTGTTTGTACATTTTATGTGACCACGTGGGTTTTCTCCAGGTGTCCCGGTTTCCTGCAACGCTCCAAAAACGTTCAGGTTTGTAGGTTAATTGACTTTGGCAAAATTGTAAATTGTCCCTAGTGTGTGTTTGTGTAGTATTAGTGTGCTAGTGTGCGGAGTGAAGACCAATGTGGTTAACGATGTTGAGTGTTAGCTTTGCGGTGAAGGCCCATTGTCCTGGCTTGTGGCACTGGGTCAGAAGATGCTGTTGGCCCTCTACCATTTGATAGCCATTTTCACTAGCTGAGAGGCCACCCACTTTCGTGTCATCCACAAACTTACTAATCATGCCTTGTACATTCTCATCCAAATTGTTGCTATAGACCACAAACAGCAAAGGGCCAGCACTGATCCTGAGCCACACCACTAGTCGCAGGCCTACAGTCTGAAAAACAACCTTCCACCATAACCTCTGCTTCCCTCCATGAAGCCAATTCTCTATCCAGTTAGCAAGCTCACCCTGGATTCCATGTGATCTCGCCACTCCCAATTTATTCTCTCCCCATTCCCATCAAATTCAAAGCTCTTTTACACACTTAATCTACCACCCTGCACGTTTTTGGGACTTGAGATTAAATCTGAGCAGGGGGGTGGGGGCAGGGACAGAACATGCAAACTCCACGCCCGAGGTTAGGATCGAACCTGGAACTATGATTCTAGGGGACAGCGGTTCTATCAGTGGTGGAAAAGATTATCTTTACTGAATTAAAAAATGTAGCAATTTCGTTCTGAGCAGTAATCACAGGAAGGTAGACAAAAATGCTGGAGGAACTCAGAGGGTGAGGCAGCATCTATGGAGAGAAGAAATAGGCGACGTTTGTTATGTTAAGACCTACAGCAAGTAGGACCATTCAGCCCACCAATCACCCCTTCACGCTAGTTCTACTTTCCACTTTTCCTACACGCCCAGGACAATTTACAGAGGTGACAATTAACCTACAAACCCGCACGTCTTTGGGATGTGGGAGGAAACCGGAGCACCCGGAGGAAACCCACGCTGTTACAGGGAGAACGTGCAAACTCCACACAGACAGCGCCCGAGGTCAGGATCGAACCCTGGTCTTTGGGGCTGGCGATATATACGTTTCCAATTTGTAACGCGGTGCATTTTGCAATTGAAATTGTGGATATTTTTGATTTGTAAATGAATTTAAGTGAAGCAATATTATTTAAATGTACTTGCATGGATGTTAGATCAGCAATTGAAACTGGCACGTTTTTGGGACTGTAAAGAGTGCCAATTCTCAGCACACGCCCCCTGTCATATAAATAACCCGCAGCACCGCTGGCCCCGGTCTCACTCACACCATGGCTTCAGGTAAGACTGAAGGGTGTTTGCATTTAACGCAGGGACCGACTTGCAATGCTTGCCTGGGTTAGAGGGTGCAGAGTGAGAATGGGATGCAATGGGACTCAGGACGGCTCGGGTGGTCCCCGGGCTTTGAACCGGCAGCGAGAGAGGTGTGCAATGGGCTGAGGTGGGCGAGGAACCACCCTGGCCGCTGAGCCCCGGGGCGGTGTGGATGTGGCCGGAGCCCGGACACTGGGGAGAAGACGAGTTCGATTTTGTGGGAGATAGCTGGACAGTGTGATACTGGCATATACAGTGTACCATGTACACTGATACATACCGTTATACCGTTATACTCTGTGTACTCGGATATGAAGTTATACTGGGATATACCGTTATAGTGTGTGATACAGATATATACTGTTTTGTGTAATATAGACATATAGATATATTGTGTAATATATCGATACACTGTTTGACATTGATACAATTATACTGTGTGATGCTGATATATCGATATACTGTGTGATAATATGATATACAATTATATTATGTTATATGGACATATAGTTACACTGTGTGACAAAGAGATACACAGTTATACTGCATGCTATTCGGCTGTACAGTTTATATTATGTGGTACAGACATTCTGTCCCGCCCCCTTCTCCCCTGAGATCAGTCTGAAGAAGGGTCTCGACCCAAAACGTCACCCATTCCTTCTCCCCAGAGATGCTGCCTGTTCCGCTGAGTTACACCAGCTTTTTGTGTGGTACAGACACACAGTTAGTTACACTAGGGTGTACAGTTACACTATGATCGTGAGATACATGGTTATACATGATATTAGACACACAGTTACACTGTGTGTGTTACTAATGCGGACTGATATACAGTTATATTCAAGATTCAAGAGGGTTTAGTCATGTGTCCCAGATAGGACAATGAAATTCTTGCTTTGCTTCAGCACAACAGAACATAGTAGGCATAAATACAGAACAGATCAGTGTGTCCATATGGGGGGGAACTGAAGCCAACCAAGCCAATTAACCTACAAACCTGTACGTCTTTGGAGTGTGGGAGGAAACCGAAGATCTCGGAGAAAACCCACGCAGGTCACGGGGAGAACGTGCAAACTCCGTACAGACAGCACCTGTAGTCGGGATCGAACCCGGGTCTCTGGCGCAATGAGGCAGCAACTCTACCGCTGCGCCACCGTGCGGTCCCTCTGTAATATGCCGTATGTGTATATATATATACATATACACATAAATAAACAGATAAAATGGAATGGGCTATTAATGTTCAGAGTTTTGTTTGAGTTGAGTTTAATAGTCTGATGGCTGTGGGGAAATAGCTGTTCCTGAACCTGGATGTTGCAGATTTCAGGCTCCTGTACCTTCTACCTGAAGGTGTACCTTCGACCTGAATATAGTATGTGATATTGAGATATAGTTATACTGCATGATACTGAGACTTACATATACGGTGTGATAATTTGATATACAGCTATACTGTGTGGTATTGGGGTATAGAGTTATGCTGTGTGATACTGAGATGTACAAGTTATAATGTGTGATACTGAAAGTGGGTTGCAACGACTGAAATATACCCCCCCCCCCCCCTCCCCCCTCTGTGAGGCAGGGAATGAAACAAACAATGGTCTGTCAACTGGGACAAGGAAGCTTGGCTCAGTGTTAAATGTATTTAAAGAGCAAAACACAGAGTTCTGGAGGAACTCTGCAGGTCAGGCAGCATCTGCGGAAGGAATGGACCGTCTGAAGAAGGGACCCGACCCGAAACATCTTCTGCCATTTCTCTCCACAGATGTTGATTGTCCCGCTGTGTTTCTCCAGCACTTTGTGTTTTGCTCAAGGTCCCTGCATCTGCAGTTCCTCATGTTTCTGTTTTTAAAGAGCTTTTCTGAATATATCTCGACTGGATTTTCAAACTCGTGGTTGGTGATGATAAAACTTGATGCTCCAGCCTTTGGTCAATGATCCTGGATTTACCTCTCCCGGGAATTCCCTTCCTTGTTTCTTTCCCCCCCTCACTCACCATTTGAGGTGATCCTTCTAACATCAACCCATTGAGTAAACAGTCAGCTGTGATCAGTCAGAC
This sequence comes from Amblyraja radiata, assembly GCF_010909765.2. Classification (NCBI taxonomy): domain Eukaryota; kingdom Metazoa; phylum Chordata; class Chondrichthyes; order Rajiformes; family Rajidae; genus Amblyraja; species Amblyraja radiata. Next base: position 10,380,868 of record NC_045996.1, read on the forward strand.
ACTGGTTGCACTCCCAGTCTCTGAGCTTTTAGCTGGGATATCTTCCACCTTTTTGAGTTGGTTTATTATTGTCCCGTGTACTGAGATACAGTGGAAAACTTTATTTTGAATGCTATCCAGGCAAATCAAATGAGGAATGCAGATGCTGGAAAATCGAAGGTAGACAAAAATGCTGGAGAAACTCAGCGGGTGAGGCAGCATCTATGGAGCGAAGGAAATAGGCAACATTTCGGGTCGAAACCCTTCTTCAGACTTATTCCAGGTAGTATTCCTGGTAGTGCAAGAGAGAAAATAAACGCAGTCCAGAATATTATGTTACAGAAAGTGCAGATAGAAAAAGCGCAAGAGTCTGAACGAGGTGGATTGGAAGATTGGGAAATTCTTCCCTTGCATATGAGCAGGGAGGTTAAGAGGAAATTTGAAGTTTTTGGTGAAACCTTTGAAAGGATAGAGAATGAGGCTGTGGCTGAGGTTTGAAGTGGTCTAAAGGTGAGGCGGAAAGTTCAACAGTGGATGAAAAAATAAAGGGAGAGCAATGGGTCTTTGGAGAAAGAACAAAGGTTGGGATTGGACACAAAAGGCTGGAGTAACTCAGCGGGTCAGACAGCATCTATGAGAAAAGGAATAGGTGACGTTTCGGGTTGAGACTTCAGTTTAGTTTAGAGATACTGTGCAGAAACAGGCACTTCGGCCCTTCGAGTCTGCACCGACGAGCGATCCCCGCACAATAACACTATCCTAAACACACTAGGGGCAATTTACACATACACCAAGCCAGTTAACCTACATACCTGCATGTCTTTGGAGTGTGGGAGGAAACCGAAGATCTCTGAGAAAACCCACGCAGGTCACGGGGAGAACGTACAAACTCTGTACTGACAAGCACCCATAGTCGGGATCGAACCCGGGTCTCTGGCGCTGTAAGGCAGTAACTCTACCGTGTGCCACCCTTAAAAGCTGAAACCTAAAAATGTTGCAAAGTTAAAACCAGCAGCATCTGTGGAAAGAGAAGGAAAGAGGACACACAGTGTTGGCGTAACTCAGCGAGTCAGGCAGCATCTCTGGAAAACATGGATAGGTGATGTTTCGGGTCAAGACCCTTTTTCCGACTTCTGAAGAAAGGACCCGAACTGAAACGTCACCTATCCATGTTCTCCACAGATGCTGCCTCACCTGCTGAGTTACTCCAGCACTCTGTGAAACGTCACCTATCCATGTTCTCCACAGATGCTGCCTGACCCGCTGAGTTACTCCAGCACTCTGTGAAAAGTCACCTATCCATGTTCTCCACAGATGCTGCCTCACCTGCTGAGTTACTCCAGCACTTTAGTATAATTTGGTGTAAGCCAACATCTGCAGTTTCTACATTCTGTCATTTTGGGTGGATGACGTCAATAGTATTTGAATGGTACTTGAAAACCTGTTTTAATATTAGCTGATGAATGATTTAAGCTGAGGCTTCCAGCGGTACAGGAATGAATATTATATTTAAATATTCATTTTATTTTAAACCTCTCGCCTCTCTGGCTCTAATACAAACCTTCAGGACAGGTCTCGCCACTCGCTGCCGATGTTTATGTTGAATTGTACAAGCAATGTGTAATATCATGAGGGGAATAGATAGGGTGATTGCACAAAGTCTTTTATCCAGAGTAAGGGAATCAAGAACCAAAGAACATAGGTTTGAGGTGAGAGGGGCAAGATTTAATAGGAATCTTAAGGGCCTGTCCCACTTACGCGAATTTTTCGGTGACTTGCTGGCACCCGTCATAGTCGCAGCAGGTCACCAAACTTTTTCAACGTGTTGAAAGTCCAGCGGCAACCAGAAAAAAGTACGACTCTTTGGGCGACTACTCACGACCATACAGGCGACACCCTGACCATACAGGCGTCACCCTGACCATACAGGCGACACCAAGCCAATTAACCTACAAACCCGCACGTCTTTGGAGTGTGGGAGGAAACCGAAGATCTCGGAGAAAACCCACGCAGGTCACGGGGAGAACGTGCAAACTCCGTACAGACAGCGCCCGTAGTCGGGATCGAACCCGGGTCTCTTGCACTGTGAGGCAGCAACTCTACCGCTGCACCACTGTGCCGCCCCTATGTAATATGCCGTCCCTTTGTAATGTAACAACTTAGTTGGAGAAATACATGAACAGCTTAACGCCTGATGTTGTGGAACAGTAGAGGTGGTGACAAAGATTTGGAATGATTTAGGAAGTGGTTCTGCTGGGTGGTTAACAATCCACCGAACTGTGAAGGGGTGGTGGGACAAGGATTGTCAAAAAATGACACAAAGTGCTGGAGTAACTCCACGGATCAACTCAACGGGACAGGCAGCATCTCTGGAGAGAAGGGATGGGTGATGTTTCGGGTCGAGACCCTACTTCTCGACCTGAAACGTCACCCATTCCTTCTCTCCAGAGATGCTGCCTGTCCCGTTGAGTTACTCCAGCACTTTGTGTCTATCTGCGATTTAAACCAGCATCTGCAGTTCTTTCCTACACTATTCAGCCCCTCTTCGTTCGGAAGAGTTAGCTAAGTTTGCAGTGGTAGGCTGGGTGGGGTAAGGATGGAAGGGTGAAAAGGAATGTCACTGGAAAGGTGAGGCAGGGTTGCCGTGGTAATGCTGGTGTTTGCACGACCTATCCAGATGGTGTCTAGTTACAGTTTGAGTGAACTTGCTGAGTTTCCTGGGCCCAACCTCAAACATGTCCTTACTGTTCTATGTTCACAAGGTCATAAGTGATAGGAGTGGAATTAGGCCATTCGGCCCATCAAGTGCACTCGCCATTCAATCCTGGCTGATCTACTGTACCTCTCCCTCCTAACCCCATTCTCCTGCCTTCTCCCAATAACCCCTGATATTCATACTAATCAAGGACCTATCTATCTCTGCTTTAAAAAATATCCATTGACTTGGCCTCCACAACCTTCTGTGGCAAAGAATTCCACAGATTCATCACCCTTTGACTAAAGAAATTATTTCTCATCTCCTTCCTAAAGGAACGTCCTTTGATTCTGGGGCTACGACCTCTAGTCTATGACCTCTAGTCTATGGCCTCTAGTCCTATGTTCTATGACAAGGCATGATTACAGAGTCATACAGTTTGGAAACAAGCCCTTCGGCCCAACTTGCCCACACTGTCCAACAAGTTGGTTAGTAAGTTTGCAGATGATGTTAAAGTGGGTGGTATCGTAGAGAGTGAAGATGGTTTACAGAAATTACAGCAGTGTCTTCATCAGCTGGGAAAGGGTTTCACATTGCAACTGGAGACTTGATGGGCCGAATGGCCTGATTCTACTCCTATCACCTATGACCTATGACTGGAGATCATGGTGGCGCAGCGGTAGAGTTGCTGCCTCACAGAGCGAGAGACCCGGGTTCGATCCTGATCTCAGGTGCAATCTGTGTGGAATTTGCACGCACTTCCTGTGAACGGATGGGTGTTATCCCAGTGATCCTGCTTCCTCCCACACCTCAAAGATGTGTGGGTTCATAGGCCTGTGTAAATTGACCCTTGGTAGAGTCAATGGTCATATGCTGGGCTATTTTAAATAGAGGGGAAAGGAACTGCAGATGCTGGTTTACACCAAAAGGCACAAAGTGCTGGAGTAACTCAGCAGTTCGGGCAGCATCTCTGGGTTAAATACGTTGCAAGGGTACAGGGAATTAAAGAGAGGGGGAATAGGAGGAACTCCACACAATGGGGGCAATTCACAGAGGGACTATTAACCTGCAAACTCTATATGCCTTTGGGGTGTGGGAGGGAACCAGAGGGCCCAGGGGAGATTTTATGAGTTCACAGGGAGAACGTGCAAAAAATGACGGCAGCCGAGGTCAGGATCGAACCCGGATCTCTGGCGCTTGGAGAGAGGTTGCACACGTTCCCCCGGTTGGTGAGGATTGCTCCCGGGCGGGTCACCGAAGCCGTGAAGCCCAGAGATACCTGCTAACAATTCCATGCCCGTCCTAAACTCTCCTCTTTGTTGGGAAGCAGAGTCGTCGACTAAAGGCTTTGAGGTGACGGAGGGTGGCTCTGCCAAGCACGTGCCCAACGACACCAAAGAGGGCACTGGCGATGCCGGTGGGGGTGCCATGGAAGCCAAGGTGAAGGAACCTGACGCCAAAGAGGATGCCGTGGCCAACGCCGGGGACCCAGAGCCACACCACGGAGAGGTTGAAGGGAGTGGCAGTAACACAGCGGACAGCCAGAAGGATGCCCAAGGTAACGCGGGCGATGACGATGAGAAGAAGGCTGATTCCAAAGACCAGACTGGCAAAGGGCACAAAAAGGTAAAAGCTGTTCAGATCCGTCTCTTAATATTAACCTCTCTGCTTTTCCCCAGCAGTCCAGCCAAGGTTTACTGACACTTTCTTCAGTTTAGTTTCGAGATTCTAGCGTGGAATCAGGCCCTTCGGCCCATTGAGTCCACACCGATCATCCGTTCACAACTATTTACAATATGTAAAGTACGAAATAAATCAAAATTAAACCCACCACCAGCGAAATCCCCCAAGGTGCCTGTGGACAGCGCGTAGACCCTCTCTAGTACCACCCAGGCACGGACGCAACCCCGGAAAAGGGGCAAGCAGCCGGCTCGGGCAGAGCCCTCTTCCGCCTGGAGTCGTGACTCGCGGATGGCCAGCTAGGCCAGGCCTAGGAACGACCATGGCTATGTTACTGGGGGCTTTGAACGTACAAGGACAGTCGGAGGGAATTATGTAGGTGCTCATTACATGGAGAAAATACAACACAATAATACTTTATTAGCCAAATACAAGGAATTTCATTTGCGAAGTCAGTCATACAAATAAAAAGCAACAAGACCCACAAAATACATTTTTACATAAACATCCACCACAGTGACTCCTCCACATTCCTCACTGAGATGGACAATAGACAATAGACAATAAGTGCTGGAGTAGGCCATTTGGCCCTTCAATGTGATCATGGCTGATCATCCCCAATCAGTACCCCGTTCCTGCCTTCTCCCCATATCTCCCGACTCGGCTATTTTTAAGAGCCCTATCTAACTCTCTCTTGAAAGTATCCAGAGAACCTGCCTCCACCGCCCTCTGAGGCAGAGAATTCCACAGACTCACCACTCTCTGTGAGAAAAAGTGTTTCCTCGTCTCCGATCTAAATGGCCTACCCCTTATTCTTAAACTGTGCGGCCCCTGGCTCTGGATTCCCCCAACATCGGGGATATGTTTCCTGCCTCTAGCGTGTCCAAGCCCTTAACAATCTTATATGTTTCAATGAGATCCCCTCTCATCCTTCTAAACTCCAGAGTGTACAAGCCCAGCTGCTCCATTCTCTTAGATTAAGACAGTCCCGCCATTCCCGATGGAAGGCAAAAAAAAGTTCAATCTCTTCCCTTCTTTGTTCTCCTGCGGGCGGTGGCCTCGAGCCTCCTGTTGACGGGGCGATCTTACTCCCATAGCCGGCATTCGAGCCCTCCTTGTCGGGGCGATCAAGCTCCTGCATCGAGGGGAATCTCAGCTCCCCGTGCCGAGCGATCTGACTCCTGGTCGGGGCTTGTCGAACCTTCTGTGTCATTGGAGCTCCCAACATGTACGGTCTCTACCCGAGACTGCGAGCTCTCGATGGTAAAGTCCGCAGGCTGAGGTTGGAGCGACCCCAGGCAAGGGATGGGCTCCGATGGTAAGTCCACGCCTCGCGGTGAGGCTCAGACCGGAACAAGGCCTCCAGCTCCAGGATATTAGGCTGCAGAGCGACCGGAGATACGAACCGGAAAACACTCGCATCTCCGGGCAGGATTGAAATGACTGTGAATGAATATTTCAGGCACCGTTGGCTGAATCAGTCAGTGGGTGTTGTCTGTACTGACCTTCTTCTGTTCTCTGTCCCTCTAGGTAGACGCTGGTCACTCCTCCAGTTCCAGCTCCAGCAGCTCCTCGGACAGCGAAGGCAAGGACAAGGTAAGCATTGAATTGAAAGCAAGCATGGAAACAGGCCCTTCGGCCCATCGAGTCCTGGCCGACCACACTAGTTCTATGTTATCCCAATTTCACATCCACCCTGTATACACGAGGGGCAAGTTACTGAGGCCAGTTACCCTACAAACCTGCACGTCATTGGGATATGGGAGGTAACCTAAGCAACTTTAACCTATTTACTAGCCTAGGTGACTGCGTGCAGGGCACTATCTGATCCTCCCACCTTACACCTACACCAGACATGATTTACACCAATAACCTATGGCGGCTCGGTGACGCAGTGGTAGAGTTGCTGCCTCAGCACATCAGAGACCCGAGTTCGATCCTGACCACAGGTACTGCCTGTACAGAGTTAGTACATTCTCCCCCACGACCTCTGTGGTTTTTCTCCAGGTGCTCTGGTTTCCTCCCACACTCCAAAGACGTTCACGTTTGCAGGCTAATTGTCTTGGTAAAATTGTAAATCATCCCTAGTGTGTGTAGGATCGTGTTAGTGTGCGGGGATCGATAGTCAGCGCGGATTAATAATAATAATAATGGATGGGATTTATATAGCGCCTTTCTCATACTCAAGGCGCTTTACATCGCATTATTCATTCACTCCTCAGTCACACTCAGTGGTGGTAAGCTACTTCTGTAGCCACAGCTGCCCTGGGGCAGACTGACGGAAGCGTGGCTGCCAATCTGCGCCTACGGCCCCTCCGACCACCACCAATCACTCACACACATTCACACACAGGCAAAGGTGGGTGAAGTGTCTTGCCCAAGGACACAACGACAGTATGCACTCCAAGCGGGATTCGAACCGGCTACCTTCCGGTTGCCAGCCGAACACTTAGCCCATTGTGCCATCTGTCGTCCCAAATTAGGTGGGCCGAAGGGCCTGTTTCCGCGCTGTATCTCTAAACTAAGCTAAACTAAACTAAACTATGGACGTGGGAGAAAATTGAAACACCCGAGGGAATCGTGCAAACTCCACACAGACAGCATCGGAAGCTAGGATTGAAACTGGGTCGCTGGAGCTGTGAGGCAAGAGCACTGACCAGGGTGCCCAAATTAGGTTCTTGATAATCCCATCCCTAACAGAGTTGTGAAAGGGCGAGAGAGATTGACGTTCATTTTCATTTTATTTTTCGTTACCTCAGGATTTCCCGAAGCACTTGAAAGATGATTTATTCTTCCTGTGGTGCCCAGAACTGGACGCAGAGCTCCAAATATAGCCCAACCTCCACACTCTGCCAACATTCATAGAGTGACACAGCATAGAAACATGCCCTTCATCCTAACTCATCCCTGCCGACCAAGATACACATGTACACTAGTCCCATTTGACCGCATTAGACCTATGAATGTGCTTCTAAACTTTTCCATGTCTATGCATCTGTCCAAATATCTTCTAAATATTGTTATTGTACTTGTTCCACATACCCACCACCCTCTGTGTGGAAAACGTTGGCCCTCAGTGTAGATCACACAGCATTGCTGTTTGATCTACAATCAGGTTCCCATTCAATCTTTCCTGTCTCACCATAAACCTATCTACTTCTTGATCTCCCAACCCTGGGAAAAAGACTGTGAGCATTCACCTTATCTATGCCCCTCATGATTTAACACACCACTATAAGATCATCGGTAGACAAAAATGCTGGAGAAACTCAGCGGGTGAGGCAGCATCTATGGAGCGAAGGAAATGGGCAACTTCGTCAAACGCAGGGTCTCGACCCGAAACGTTGCCCATTTCCTTCGCTCCATAGATGCTGCCTCACCTGCTGAGTTTCTCCAGCATTTTTGTCTACCTTCGATTGTTCCAGCATCTGCAGTTCCTTCTTAAACACTATAAGATCATCCCTCCATCTCCTACTTTCCAAGCAATAAAGTACTAGCCTGCACAACCGTTTCCTATAACCCAGTCCTGGCAACATCCTCATAAATCTTTCCTGCACTCTTTCTGGGTTAGGGACATCTTTCCCATAGCAGGATGTCCAAAATTGAACATAATACTCCAGGTGCGGCCTCACCTACGTCTTGTACAACTGCAACATAATGGGCCAATTTCGACGCTCGATGCCCTCGCTGGTGAAGGCCTTGATCCTTGTCCGGCAATGCCCTACTGCCCCTGTCCCACTTAGGAAACCTGAACGGAAACCTCTGGAGACTTTGCGCCCCACCCAAGGTTTCCGTGCGGTTCCCGGAGGTTGCAGGTGGTTGCCGGAGGTTGTAGGTAGTGGAAGCAGGTAGGGAGACTGACAAAAACCTCCGGGAACCGCACGGAAACCTTGGGTGGGGCACAAAGTCTCCAGAGGTTTCCGTTCAGGTTTCCTAAGTGGGACAGGGGTATTAGGATCCCACTGTGAAAGCCCCACCCTGGATTGTCTTCTGAAAATGCAACTTAATTGAGAGTCACCTCACTCTGAACCCTTGAACACTCACTCCCCCGGGGTAAACATACACTTGCGATGAATCCTACATGCTTCAATTACACCACATCTCATTCTTCTGAACTAGAGAACCAGTGAATAGAGACTCAACTGGTTTAACCTGTCCTTGGAAGCCAGGTTCCTTCATATCTTAGATCTTTTTAGTGAACCTTGTCAAAACATCGCATGCGAAGAAGGGAAAACAAAATTGTACATTACTGGCACAAAGGTTGAAGCACGTGGGTTCAGTCGCTGCGTGCAAACCACACCTGGAGGATGTGTAGGAAAGAACTACAGATGCTGGTTTAAACCAAAGGTAGACACAAAAAGCTGGAGTAACCCAGCGAGTCAGGCAGCATCTCTGGAGAGAAGGAATAGAGAGTTGGGGGAGAGGGAAACGAGAGATATAGACGAGAGATATATGCAAAAAAGTTACAATGATCAAGGAAAGGTGGAGCCCACAATGGTCCATTGTTGGTTGTGGGCTGGGTGATAACGGGTTATATAGACAGTGAAATTCAATAGGACGATAGGAGGGTGTTACAGGATGGAAATGTCACGGAGAGAGACTGGGGTGAAATGGCCTCCTGCAATCTGACTTGATGCGTGGTATCGGATCCTGATCCTGTCCACCATTGCTGAGGCCTCTTTGCCCCAGCCTCTGTAATTTGAACTGCCCTCAGCTGTTCTCAGGCCCAGAGCTCCAAGAGTGGATGGACACAAAGTGCTGGGATAACTCCACGGGTCAGGCAGCATCTCTGGAGAAAAAGAATGGGTGAAGTTTCGGGTCGGGACACTTCAGCCAGTGATCAGCCATGATCACAATGAATGGCGGTGCTGGCTCAAAGGGCCGAATGGCCTCCTCCTATTTTCTATGTTTCAGACTGAAAGTAGAGAGGTGGGGGTGAACTAGAAGTAGGAAAAGGCCACAACAAATCAGGGTCAGCCACAGGTTACCAAGAAAAGGTGGAGCCCATAATAAGATATAGGGGCAGAATTAGGCCATTCGGCCCATCAAGTCCACTCCGCCATCCAATGATGGCTGAACAAGGGGTCACTGTTTAAGGATCCAGAACAAGGGGTCACAGTTTAAGGATAAGGGGGAAGTCTTTTAGGACTGAGATGAGAAAAACATTTTTCACACAGAGTGGTGAATCTGTGGAATTCTCTGCCACAGAAGGTAGTTGAGGCCAGTTCATTGGCTATATTTAAGAGGGAGTTAGATGTGGTCCTTGTGGCTAAAGGGATCAGGGGGTATGGAGAGAAGGTAGGTACGGGATACTGAGTTGGATGATCAGCCATGATCATATTGAATGGCGGTGCAGGCTCGAAGGGCTGAATGGCCTCCTCCTGCACCTAATTTCTATGTTTCTATGTTTCTATCTATCTTTCCCTTTCGACCGCATTCTTCTGCCTTCTCCCTGTAACCCCTGACACCCGTATTAATCAGATCATAATGGCCCATTGTTGGCTGGGGAAGTGGTGATGATGAAGGTGATGATCCAGCGATGTGAACAGTGGAACTAGCAGGAAGCCCAGGGTTGGGCAAGGGAAGGAGAGAGAGAGAGAGGGAATGCAAGGGTTACTTAAAATTAGAGAAATCAACGTTCAAACCGCTGGGTTGAAAGCTGCTCAAGCGAAATACAAGGTGCCGTTCCTCCAACCTGCGTGAATCAGGCCTCGCTCTGACAGTGGAGCTGGTGGAGTTTCAGGGGCATTTATGCAACTGGTGCGGTTGGGTGTGTCCTTGTTGTGGCTCTCGTTCACCCGCTGACTCTCCTTCCTCGCAGCCTGGATGTGCGGAGAGGAAGAAAAAGGTGAAGAAAGGGAAGGCGGACCAGGTGAAAGGTGGCGGCGTAGGAGACAGCAACAAAACCAAGATGGAGAACTGCAAATGTTGAGAGCCATTCGAAGAAAACTCCTGGCAGGGATTTTGCTCTTTGAGCGTGATTAAGGCATCCTATTGTCATTTGTAAATACATCTTCCTCTTTACACCCTTCTCTCTCCTTCCCTTCCCCACTTAGTACAGAGAACAGTACAGCACAGGCCCTTCGGCCCACAATGTCCATGCTAACCTAATCTCTGCCTGCCATATCCCTTCATTCCCTGCACATCCATCTGAAAGCCTCTTAAATGCACCACTGTTGTATTTGCCACCACCACCTCTGGCAAGTGCGTTCCAGGCACCCACCATCCTCTGTGGAAAAAAAACATTACCCTTCACATCTTAAAGTTGACCCTCTATTACTTGGTATTTCCACCCTGGGAGATAGATTCTGACAAAATATGATAGTTCATATCTATATGTTTTTACTGAATGGAATCAAAGTGCTGGAGTAACTCAGAGGGTCAGGCAGCATCTCTGGAGGACAGGGAGAGGCAACGTTTCAGGTCGAGACCCTTCTTCAGACTCTCAACTCCTGACTCAAAACATCATCTATCCTTGTCCTCCAGAGATGCTGCCTGACACGCTGAGTCGCTCCAGCACTTTGGGTTTTTTGTTTGTAAGCCAGCACCTGCAGTTCCTTGTGTCTCGGTGTTTTTAATGTATTTATGCTAACGTTGCCATGAAATAAAATTCTGTCCAATTTAAAATGTAGTCAGCTCTCTTTTAATGACAGAAGTCTAAGCTGTATCGTGTTACCAATGTTGATTAGATGGTGAGGGGTTCACGATTAAATGTAAGAAGGAATACCAGTGTTTAGTTTAGTTTAGTTACAGCACAGAAACAGGCCCTTCGGCCCATTGAGTCCACCACAACCAACGATCATTCTAGTTCTATGTTATCCCACTTCCACATCCCCTGCACACTAGTTGATATTTATAGAGGCCAAATAACCTACAAACCCGCACGTCTTTGTGATGTGGGAGGTAACCAGAGCACTCGAAGGAAACCCAAGGAAACTCCACACAGACAGCAACCGAGGTTGGAATTGAACCCAGGTCTCCGGTGCTGTGAGTCAGCAGCTCTACCACCTGTGTGCGCAGGGACTTGGAGTTCGTGAGCGAATGTTGATGTCATCAAATGGCGGCACGGTGGCGCAGCGGTAGAGTTGCTGCCCTAGACCCGGGTTCGATCCTGACTCCGGGTGCTGTCTGTATAGAGTTTGTGCGTTCTCCCCGTGACCCGCGTGGGTTTTCTCCGGGTGCTCTGGTTTCCTCCCACACTCTAAAGACGTACAGGTTTGTTGGTCTGCTGAACATAGAAACGTAGAAAATAGGTGCAGGAGTAGGCCATTCGCCCCTTCGAGCCTGCACCGCCATTCAATATGATCATGGCTGATCATCCAACTCAGTATCCTGTACCTGCCTTCTCTCCATACCCCCTGATCCCTTTAGCCACAAGGGCCACATCTAACTCCCTCTTAAGTATAGCCAATGAACTGGCCTCAACTACCTTCTGTGGCAGAGAATTCCACAGATTCACCACTCTCTGTGTGAAAAATGTTTTCCTCATCTCGGTCCTAAAAGATTTCCCCCTTATCCTTAAACTCTGACCCCTTGTTCTGGACTTCCCCAACATCGGGAACAATTTTCCTGCATCTAGCCTGTCCAACCCCTTAAGAATTTTGTAAGTTTCTATAAGATCCCCCCTCAATCTTCTAAATTCTAGCGAGTACAAGCCGAGTCTATCCAGTCTTTCTTCATATGAAAGTCCTGCCATCCCAGGAATCAGTCTGGTGAACCTTCTCTGTACTCCCTCTATGGCAAGAATGTCTTTCCTAAGATTAGGAGACCAAAACTGTACGCAATACTCCAGGTGTGGTCTCACCAAGACCCTGTACAACTGCAGTAGAACCTCCCTGCTCCTATACTCAAATCCTTTTGCGATGAATGCTAACATACTATTCGCCTTCTTCACTGCCTGCTGCACCTGCATGCCTACTTTTAATGACTGGTGTACCATGACACCCAGGTCTCGTTGCATCGCCCCCTTTCCTAATCGGCCACCATTGAGATAATAGTCTCCTTTCCTGTTTTTGCCACCAAAGTGGATAACCTCACATTTATCCACATTATACTGCATCTGCCATGCATTTGCCCACTCACCCAGCCTATCCAAGTCACCTTGCAGCCTCCTAGCATCCTCCTCACAGCTAACACTGCCCCCCAGCTTCGTGTCATCCGCAAACTTGGAGATGTTGCATTCAATTGAAGAAGGGTTTCGACCCGAAACGTCACCCATTCCTTCTCTCCAGAGATGCTGCCTGACCCACTGAGTTACTCCAGCATTTTGTGTGTAATCCAGCATCTGCAGTTCCTACCTACTATTTCTATCTGTGTACCTGCTCCAATGCCTATTAGGCATTCTAACAATATCTACCTTTACAATAGGGTGGCGAATCTGTGGAATTCATTGCCACAGAAGGCTGTGGAGGCCAAGTGAATGGATATATTTGGCAGAAATTGCAGAGGTGGGTGTGTGTGTGTGTGTGTGTGTGTGTGTGTGTGTGTGTATATATATGTGTGTGTGTGTATATGTATATATGTGTGTGTGCGTGTGTGTATATATGTCTGTGTGTGTGTGTATATGTATATATGTGTGTGTGTGTGTGTGTATATATATATATATATATATGGCATTCAAATTATATATACACATATACAAACATATACTTACTGTACATACACACACATGTACATACACAAATGCATATATACGCATACACACATATACTCTACCCATGCATTCAAGATCGTTATTGCCAGTACAGTGCACAGTTGACTCATAAGAAATCGCGAATGATTTAACGTCAAAGTCCTTTAATGGGACTTTGCACGCTTTAAACTGATACACACCTTAAGGTGCAGCTGGTAACATGAAACGCCGGGCCACCGCCCACTGGTCACCTGGAAGGGGCGAGGCTGCAACTGGGAGGAACCTTTCAAAGAGATTAAAAAGAGACTTGCAGCGACCAGACCTCAGTTTCTCTCTCTCTCCTGCGGCATCATGGACTGCAAAGGTAAGAGGAACCAACACATGTTGCGGGGACAGATTCACACAGTTGGAGTTTGCTTGGTGCACCTGTCCTGTGTGTTTTAGACAACCTGTCCTGTGTGTTTTAGACAAGACTGCATTCTTGAGTCAGGCAGCATCTCTGGAGGACATGGATAGGTGATGTTTCAAGTCGAGATGCTGCTGCCTGACCTGCTGAGTTACTCTAGTGCTTTTGAGTATTGTTTTTGTTTGTAAATCAGCATTCTTGCAGCATTTAGTTCAGGCCCGTGGGTTTTTTGTGTTGGGGTATCACCAGCCGAGCAAACACACGAAGATACACAAAAAAAATGCTGGAGTAACTCAGCGGGACAGACATCTCTGGAGGGAAGGAATGGGTTGACGTTTCGGGTCCAGACCCTGCTTCAGACTGAGTCAGTAGACGAGGGAAACGAGAGATGTGGAAGCGTAGGGTGTGAAAACGAGAGATCAAAGTAAACGAGGGCGATGGGGAGGGGGAGCGAGAGAGGGTATTGCAGAACTTGTAGGAGAGAGGATGAGAACTTCCTCAAAGTAGGCGTACATTGAGTGGATTTTGCGGTGGATCAGATATGTATAGGAAGGAACTGCAGATGCTGGTTTACACAGAAGATAGACACAAACTGCTGGAGTAACTCAGCAAGCCAGGCAGCATCTGCGGAGGGAGAAACAGCTCGGGACTCTCTTGATGTTGATACATTCCCACCATGGTGAGACCAGTTTGCAGGAGGAATAGAGGTGCTTGTTGTGGGGCGAGGGAGAAGTTAGCCAGATCCTGGCAGGACGGTGTCTTGGGGGTTGTGTTTTTGGACCTCACCCATTCCTTCTCTCCAGAGATGCTGCCTGCCCCGCTGAGTTATTCCAGCATTTTGTGTCTATCTTCAGTGTATAACCAGCATCTGCAGTTCCTTCCTACACATCTAGGGGTTGTCCTCTGTTTTAATGGTGACATATTGAGAAGATATCGTATCGTAAGAGAGCAGGATTTTGGAAATGTAATGCTTGGGGAGATATAAGCTGAATGTTGGAAACACAGCGGGTCAGGCAGCAGTTGTACAGGGCCCTGGTGAGCCCACACCTGGAGTATTGTGTGCAGTTTTGGTCTCCAAATTTGAGGAAGGACATTCTTGCTATTGAGGGAGTGCGGCGTAGGTTCACAAGGTTAATTCCCAGGATGGCGGGACTGTCGTATGTTGAAAGAATGGCGTGACTGGGCTTGTAGACTCTGGAATTTAGAAGGATGAGAGGGCATCTTATTGAAACATATAAGATTATTAATGGACTGGACACGCTAGAGGCAGGAAACATGTTCCTGATGTTGGGAGAGTCCAGAACCAGGGGCCACAGTTTAAGAATAAGGGGTCGGCCATTTAGAACGTAGAAGAGGAAAAACTTTTTCACACAGAGAGTTGTGAATCTGTGGAATTCTCTGCCTCAGAAGGCAGTGGAGGCCGATACTCTGAATGCTTTCAAGAGAGAACTAGATAGAGCTCTTTAAGATAGCGGAGAGTCAAGGGATATGGGGTGAAGGCAGGAACGGGGTACTGATTGTGGATGATCAGCCATGATCACAGTGATGGCCTACTCCTGCACCTATTATCTATCTGTGGAGAGGGAGCTAGGCCAGGATTGGGAATTTGGGGGGGGTGGGGGGCAGAGTTGTCGGCAAGGTGGGTAGGGGGATGCTTCGAGCAAAAGGATTACTTCTGTTTGCCAGAATGTGAGGAATGTGGGGAAGCTGCATGTTATTGTTATTGTGGTAGTTAGTGGGTGACAATGAAGGGTAATGCAGAGGGAAAGGACTGAGATAACATCACAGGATAATAAGGACTGGCTGGATCAGAAATAGACACAAGGAACTGCAGATGCTGGCTTACAAAAAAACACACACAAAGTGCTGGAGTAACTAAAGCGAGTCGGGCAGCATCTCTGGAAGACATGGATAGGTGACGTTTCAAGTCGAGATGCTGCCTGACCCGCTGAGTTACTCCAGCACTTTAAGCGTTTTTGTTGTAAACCAGCCTCTGCAGTTCCGTGCATCAGTCTGAAGAAGGGTCCTGACCCGAAATGTCACCTCTTCATTTCCACCAGAGATGCTGCCTGACCCGCTCCAGCACTCTGTGTCTTATTTTTCCCTCCGGATCAGATGTTGACAGAGAAAGCAAGTTATTGGAAGTCGGGGAATTTGATATTGTGTCTAGAGGGTTGTAGTGTACTGGACAGAGGGTGAGGTTCTAAAGCTTTCTAAAGCTTGTTATAAAATTGCAGGAGTCTACAGAGAGAAAGGTTGAAATGGGAGCGGGGTGGTGAATTAAAATGGTGGGGTCGTGAATTAAAATGGTGGCATGAGGAATTAAAATGGTGGCATGAGGAATCTCAGCAATGCCCCAGCCCTTCTCTGCAGAGGATGTTCCCATCCCTCCCCGCCTTCTACACAATAATATTTCCCCCTTTTCCTGTATTGGAGGGGGGTCTCTATCTAAAGCATGCATGCGGTTTCTCTTTCCGCAGATGCTGCCGGACGTGCTGAATGTTTCCTGCTATTTCTGTTTTTATTTCTGATCCGCAAGTTGGGGGAAAAAACTTTATTTAACTGTGAATGAGCTGATGTTGGCCAATGATTCAGAGCTGGGGAGGTGCCCGAGGGCAGAGTATAGCTGCTGCCTTTATTTACCCTGAGGTAGAATTGACATTGTCCTAAAATACTATCAGTGAATTATATTGAGCAAAGAAGATGAGAGGGGGAGGGCTAGCTAATAAATGCCCTTTAAATGATGCCAGCTTTGATAGAAATTTTTACATTGAGGTGAGAACTAGAGACCTTCAATATGAGAAGATGATTGGGAATGTTAGGGTTATTAAAGTGTAGAAGTACTGGGGAGTTGGTGGAGGCAGATGTATGTGATAGTGGCATTTAAGAGGCTTTTTAGATAGGTACATGGATATGCAGGGACTGGAATGAAATGGATCGTGTGTGCAGGCAGAGGGAATTAATTTAACATGAAATCATGTTCGGCACGGGCCTGTTCATGTGATGATCTGTTTTGTGTTCTATCCCGTGATATATTTTGTTGACAAAACACGCATTATTAATTTTACGTTTTAGTAACTAGAAATATGAAGGAACCTACAAAGGTACCTTGTTTTTAAAAAATAATAATAATTCTCACCACCATTAACTAGTTGAAAACTTTGTTCAAAATACCTTTTAAACAGGGAGTACAAATCTGGAATTAATCCAGCTCCTATTTGTTCCTTTCATTTTAATGACAGATTATAAAATAAAGCTCCACTCTATTTTGCAGTGTAATTTGTGGTTAGAAGTATAATCTTAATTAGTATCTTTGCGGTAAAATGGATCACACTTAGCCATGTACTGGAGGGCGGGCTGATGACAATGGGAATGTTGCTACACAGCTATGCTGCTCACAGAACGAAGATGCCTGTGCGTGTGTTTGTTTAACGTGTACTTGATGTTGCACTCCAAGAAGCACACAGTCCTTCACAAACCAATCGACTTATTCCGATGGCAAGGGAACCAAGACAATTGGAGCTGATAGATTAGTTGCAGCCTTCATCCGCCTTCACAGCCGTTGAGTTCAAGATAACTCTGGTCTGTCGTTGAGGTCTTGTAGGTTGGGCAGCTATGCACACCTCCAGATTCAGGGACAATTTCTTCCCAGCTGTTATCAGTCAACTGAACCATCCTACCTACAATGAGAGAGCAGTCCTGAACTACTATCTACCTCATTGGAGACCCTGTTTTAACTTTGATCGGACATTAATGACTTTATCTCGCACTAAATGTTTTTAACGATATTCCCTTTCTCATGTATCTTGACATTGTGGATAGTTTAGAGATACAGCGCGGAAACAGACCCTTTCGGCCCACGCCGACCAGCGATCCCCGCACATTAACATATCCCATACCCACTAAGGGACAACTTTTGTCCTAAGGGACATTTTTTTTTACATTTACCAAGCCAATTAACCTACATACCTGCATGTCTTCGATTGTAATCATGCATTGTCTTTCTGCTGACTGGTTAGCACTCAACGAAAGCTTTTCACTCGACCTCGGTACACGTAACAATAAATGAATGACTAACGATTTGTATTCTTGGCTAACTGGAAGCCATAACAAGCGTAGTTGCCAAGTCTCCACCCCCTTGGTGGTTCCCGAGGGGATGAAGAAAACCTGTTTCCGTTCTGGTTCTGCAGGCTCTGAGATGGCGAGGTGGCCGATGAGATCAACCTTTTGTGGCGGAGGTGGGGCGGGTGATGGTTGATTTGGGGAGGCTCGTTTGTGAAGTGGTGCGTTCCTTCTGCTGGTTATGTAGAGTCTACGTGTGTATCTCGATGCATGGCCTCCAAGTTCTCTATCATCCACTTGCATTACCATGGGCTGGAATACTTGTGAGTCGGTGAGGATATTACACTGTCATAAGCAGACACTGCACAGAAACAGGCCCTTCAGCCCCTTTGGGGCTCACCGACTCCCAAGTATTCTGGTATTAATGTCCATGCCCATCACCCTATCCAATTTCATGGAGATTTTGAGAACATCTTGAATTGTTTGCCCTGTCCCTACTAATTAACCTACTAACATGTATGTCTTTGGAATGTGGGAGGAAACTGGAGCATCCAGAGAAAATGCACGCAGGTTGCTGGGGGAGAATATACAAACTCTGTACAGAGAAGCACCCGTAGTCAGGATCGAACCCAGGTTTCGAGCGCTGTAAGGCAGCAACTCTACCGTTGTGCTACCCATGCGTTTGCCATTTGTCTGGTTGATGGCTCCATGCCAGCGAGAAGCTTGTTAGAAATTCTAGCAAGAAACTGGAGACAAATTTCTAATGACTGAATGAGCAAATTGCCCACAACGGTTAAGGGGGGAAGACAGATGAGTGACGCACACTTAGGTATCGAATGGTTGAGACGGCGAACACAGCCAAAGTGGGCACATGTTCTGTGTCCATAATAAATGCAGTGACATCCATTGTATCCATCACTGATCGGGGCCTTGTTGCTGAGTTGTGGAGCAGTCTAGGGGGAAATGTTTCTATATGTGTATATGTGTTAGTAGGTTTATTCTATGTTTCTATAGGCACAGGTTATTGATTGGGGACGATCAGCCATGACCGCAATGAATGGTGCTGCTGGCTCGAAGGGCCGAATGGCCTCCTCCTGCACCTATTTTCTATGTCTATGTTTCTATGAAATGCAGAGAGTGGCTTGCAGGAGGAATAGTGGGAATGCCAAGTTCAATGGGAAGCGCGTTGACTCTGCTGACTGAACTGGGCGTGAGGTTTGACGAGGGTGGACGTGGCGGTTTGTTGCTGATAAGGAGGTCGCTCTTGGCCGAGAATGCCAGATGACAAAGAAACTGCAGGTTTTCCCCAACGGGAGTAGTGGTGGGAGAGAAGACAGGTAGGTGGGAGGAAGGGTGGGAATGTGCAGTAAAAACGGGCAAAGACCTGAGGGGAAAAAAAAAAGGTAGCAATTGAGGCTTTGTGCTCTAAATAAACAGGAATGCAGGTTAATCATTTGGCGGACATAATGAGTGATGTCCCATAGTCGACAGAACAGAAATGGTGATGAAGCAAGGCGATTCAACAAACTAGTTGGATTCGGATAATATTCTTGCACCTGTTGCAGTTTCTGGTCACATTCTCCTCTCTTTGAAAATCCAACAACCACAATTATTCACACACGCCCTCCTGGAAAATGCATGAGTTCAAGAAGGAGTGGCAGTTTGGGAACCTGCACAGATATCACAACAGGATTGGAATTACAAAGCAAAACGCAAAGTGCTGAAAGAACTCGGCAGGTTAGGCAGTATTAGCGGACACAACAAACGGATGGCGTTTCGGGTTAGGATCTTGCTTCAGACTCAAGCGCTTTTGTGTTTTTTTGGCTCAAAATTCCAGCATCTGTCTTTTTGGAATTAAATCGAGAAAGAAAATCTTGCTCAGCGTAAAATAAAACTTGCCCCACCCTGATTAGATACTGTTCAAGCACTACTTCTGTTTGAGGCTAGTACTTCTGTACATATTTTTTTTATGTATGGTGGACCAAATGGTCTAATTCTGCTCCGTCTTATAATATGGAGAATCTGGTAACTTCATGATTGCTATTTGTATAAATAACCAATTTTGAATTCCTCGGCTGCCATGTTACAATTCAGACTGGTCTGCATACCTAATTAGCTGACCCCTGTACTTTTGAATAATTCAACCAGATTTTTTTTTCTCTCTTTTGCAATCAAATCAAAGACAAGATTGTGAAGTGTGAAAAGACAAAGGAGCAATGTGAAAAGACAAAAAAGGAGAAGAAAGTGAAGAAGAAGAAGTCATGTGATAAAAAGGCGAGTGCATAATTCAAATGGTTACTGTTCTGCTTTTACTTTCAATTCATAGGGTCATACAGCACAGAAACTGGCCCTTTGGCCCAACTTATATATGCTGACCAAGATGCCCCATCTACACTGGTCCCGCATGTGGTCCATATTCCTCCAAACCTTGCCTATCCATGTACCTGTCCATATGTCTTTTCAATCTTGTCATAGTACCTGTCTCAACCACCTCCTCTGGCAGCTTGTTCCATACACCCACCTGCGGAAAAAGTTGCCCCATGGGTTTTTATTACATTAGGTCGTAGAAACATAGAAAATAGGTGCAGGAGTAGGCCATTCGGCCCTTCGAGCCTGCACCGCCATTCAATATGATCATGGCTGATCATCCAACTCAGTATCCTGTACCTGCTTTCTCTCCATACCCCCTGATCCCTTTAGCCACAAGGACCACATCTAACTCCCTCTTAAATATAGCCAATGAACTGGCCTCAACTACATTCTGTGGCAGAGAATTCCAGAAATTCACCACTCTGTGTAAAAAATGTTTTTCTCATCTCAGTCCTAAAAGATTTCCCCTTTATCCTTAAACTGTGACCCCTTGTCCTTTTAACAGTCAGTGTGAAATGGTGAGGATTTCCACTGTTGTCGGGTGTGTGACATCACAATTCCTATCCCTGGCCTAAATTGCCATTCAGTCCATCAGCGCATCAGATTAATGCTTCTTGTGATGCATTGGCATCTGAAGCAGGTCTACTGCTCTGTTCTCAAGCATATGCGTTTAGCCCAACTAATTTACGCTTAGCTGCCCATTTGGGCTTATTCCTTGTGCCCACATTTGATCCATTTCTTCTCAACCTTTCCTATCCAAATGTCCTTTAAAATGTGTTACATCAACCACTTCCTCTGGCAGCCTTTCACGTACTATGTGAAAAGGTTGCCCCTCTGGTTTCAATTAAATATCTTCCGTCTCACCTTAAACCATATGCCTTCTAGTTCTCAATTTCCCCCTACCCTGCAGAAAAGACTACGCATCTACCCTATCTGTGCCCCTCATGACTCGTACGCTTCTAAACATCACCATCACTTTCCTACACTCCATTAAAAAATGAAATAAAGACCTCTTTCTATCTCAATCCCTCTAGCCCAACAACATCCTCAAATATTTAGTGTACTCTTTCAAGATTAATTACATCGTTCCAATAGCAGGGTGACCAAAACTGACCACGACATTTCAACTCCTATACCATTCTTACTGATGACGGCCAGCATGTAAAATCCTTCTATGCTACCCTAATCTACCTGTGATAGCACTTTCAATGTACTTGTTCTTTTCAGTCCCTCAGTGCAGCAACACTTCCCTGGGTCCGACTGTTAATTGTGAAAGTCCCTCCCTGGTTTGACTTCCCAAAATGCAACACGTCAGATATATCTATACACTTTATGCCATTTCTTGGCCAACGTACCCAGCTGATTAAGATCTTGCTGTAATTTTTGATTATTTTTTTTTTGCCACTGTGTAGAATCCACTAAATCTCACGAGCGAAAGTAAAGGAAGAAGTATGAAGTCGCCACAGTATCACTTATTTTAGGTCACCTGCAAACTTACTAACCCTGCCTTGTACATTCTCATCCAAATTGTTGATTATAACTGACAAGTATAATGGTTCCAACACTGACCCGAGGCATACTGCTAATCAGACTTCTGTCTGAAAAATCTTTACCACCACTGGCAGTCACGGTGGCGTAGTGGTAGAGTTGCTGCCTTGCAGAGCTGGAGACCCAGGTTCGATTCCGACTACAGGTGCTGTCTGTACGGAGTTTGCACGTTCTCCCCGTGACCTGTGTGGATCTTCAGTGTTGGATAGTGTTAATGTGCGGGTATCACTGGAGGGTTTCTCAGCTGTATCTCTAAACTATCAAGCGAAACCATTGTTGTATACCAAATTAGCTAGTTCACCTATGTGTTATGTGAAACTATAACGGAATTCTCTACTTTGTTTGCAGAGCGATGACTCGAGCTCCAGCTCAAGCTCAAGCAGCTCGAGCAGCAGTTCTTCCGATGAAGGGAAAGGGAAAGGGAAGGAGAAAAAGGTAGGGCTCAGATTTGATCATTGAAACTCTGGTCATGAAGCACGCCCCTTGGTCCAACTTGTCCATGCCAACCAAGATGCCCAATCTAAGCTAGTTTCAGTTGCTCAATATCCTTCTAAATCATTCCTGTCTTTGCACCCGTCCAAGTGTTATTGTACCTGCTTTAACTATCTCCTCTAGCAGCTCATTCCATATTCCCACCACCCAAGTGAAAAAGTTGCCCATCAGGGTCTCATTAAATCTGTTCCCACTCTCTTTAAAATTGCCTTAATCTCATTTTGTAACATGTTTGCCATCCTAACACACAGCTAGTTGACCCTTCTTCTAGGGAGACCAGACCTTTACCAAGGTCCTATGTAATTGTACTATGACATCTTTTTATTTGGATATTCCATTTTTATTGCAATAAAAGGACAGCATGCTGCTTGCCTTCCTACATTCATGCTGCACCTGCACATTACCTAATTCATGTAAAAGGTCAGCAGCTCTTTTCAATCTCATTGAATAATAATCTGCCAATATATATTTTTTATCTTTCGAAACAAACCCATTTGGTTCTTAATCTCATGCCTTGGGACTCGTATGTTTGTATAGATGCTAAAGTGGAGCAAGAGAAGCAGCTATTATTACTCCATAGAGCAGTGGTAATAAAAATGGAATAATAATAATGCTAGACTATTAACTATACAATGGCATGTTAGGTTTAGTCTCTTAAAATCCCAGTGTGAAGTCAGTACTTAAGAAGATTCTGCATATTGGAATGATGTGATTTTTTGTTTCCACTGATCTGGATCGAACGCAATGATACACTTGAGCTAATGACAAAATCCTTTAAGGTTAAGCAGTTATTTTCCAAACCAGGAAAGCCACATAAATGGGTATAATAGCAGTTTCAATATGAACCCAAAGGAACTTTGGAAATTGAGGGAGCACTGGGAGCTCTCGATTGTTATCTAAACCTGAAGGATCAGGGTATAACAAAACATGTCTTTTTATTCTTACAGCATAAAGACAAGAAAGAGAAGAAACATAAGCCTAAGCCCTGCCATTAATAATGGCAACAGCGCTGTTGGTAGTGGTGACTGACCCTGCTCGTTTTCATGTATCTTGGGTTCCAAGTGATCCTCTATTTTAGATTGACTATATTACTACATACTTGTTAATTATTTTCTTGCCACTTTATTTCATTAAACCTTCTGGGTAATTAATGATGTGCATGTAATTAACATTAAACAGCGTCTTTATGTACAAGATCTTAAAGTCGTTTTATTAACTGTTAATTACCTAGAAGCATAGTAGAAATTAAAATTATAACCTCAATTACTAAACTTTTTGACTAAAGTTAACACAAAAAGATTTTCTAGAGCCTGTAGAGGGAATATGTTAACATTTAAAAACTTTCCAAGACTTGAACTATTGCCTTGCCCCAGTGGCTGTCAATGCAAATAATGCAATGGAAGAAAGATTAAGCTAAGTGGCAGTACTAAATGATTTAGTTTTAATTATTAAGCAAGAGTGGAACTTAAGGAGAAAGTGGGAAGATAGTTGTAATGATTAGAATGCAATGTTATTAACCACTTCAGTCACTGCTTCAATAGACAAGATGTTTTTATCTTGTTTTTATCTCTGCAATAATAAATTTTACAAATTAAAAATAGACTGTATGCGATACTTTGTTCAAATACAACTTTTTGGAAAGATCTGTCCAATCTACTTCTGGAATTGGAATCACATTACAGGATTTAAATTAGGAATGTTTCATCTATGTCCTACTATTTGCTCAGCAAAGGATAGCAGGGTCAAACATTAGAAAGAAATAACCATGCAGTCTGCCTCGAGGGCAAATGTTAAATGGAGCTAAAGCATTAGCTGCCCTTGCAATGTTATTAAATCTTCTGTTCATCCTTGTGTAAAACTCAAATCAAAAAACTGTGCCATCATTGCTGCTTGTCCTTCAGTAAGGCAAGTGGTAGTTTATGCACTGATACAAAAGCATGTTTGATGCAAAAAAAGGTAGCATTCAGGATTATGCTCGTTATGTGCAAACATAATACACAGTTATGAAATGGGATGACCTCGATGTCAGACTACAATCAGATGCAGCAAAATTCACAATATTCTTATTTCAGAGTCTGAGGCTGTAAGATCACACCCTTCACCAGAGACGTTAGAGAGAACAGCATGGCAACAGGCTCCTCTGCCCACCCTGTATACTAGCATTATCCTACACAATTTATAGAAGCCAATTAACCTACAAACCTGGACATCCTTGGAGTATGAGGGGAAACATGAGCACTTAGAGAAAACCCATGTGGTCACAGGGAGAACAAACAGACAGCATCCATAGTCAGAATCACACCCAGGTCGCTGGCATTGTAAGGCAATAATGCCCGTCCCACTTAGGAAACCTGAACGGAAACCTCTGGAGACTTTGCGCCCCACCCGAGGTTTCCATGCGGTTCCCGGAGGTTGCAGGTAGGGAGACTGACAAAAACCTCCGGGAACCGCACGGAAACCTTGGGTGGGGCGCAAAGTCTCCAGAGGTTTCCCAAGTGGGACAGGGGCATTACTCTACCACTGTGCTTGCCCACCATCGAACACCCACATCCTCTTAACTCTACATTAACCCCATTCCATCAGCTCCCCAGATTCTACCACTCACCAACAGTGGGGATAATTAACCTAAGAAATAAGATCTACCATGCTTTGTCCCGTCCCTCCTCTCTCAGCGTTCTTTCCTCCTACCCCTGCAATCAATCAGACCAAACCTAGTATTTGTAGAGACATTTTGGAGAATGCGTTGATAAGTAAACCATATTTGAAACGAGAGCCCTTCTGTACGTTCCAGCTTACTATTTGAAGGATGGAATCCTTCCATCCCATCTTTATCCCTCAGGACAAATTCACCCACCACATGATCTTACCACTTTTTGTACCACAATGATGCTGTTGTACTACCAGTATAGAAACACACCAAACTGAAAGGCACAATATAAATGTTTGGTCAGCCAATTCATATTTTCATAATAAAACACAAGGAACTTCATGACAGTGTTATCAAACTATTTGACACCAAAGGATTTAATATTTTGGAAAGCAACATTTTTTTTAACATATATTGAGGTCAGAAATCTGATATAAAAATTGAAATGTAAAATATAAGGATTCCAGGTTTCAAGTTACTCTTTTAATGAAGATTCACCCTAGAATATAAGTGTACTCGCTCCATTGATCCATAGTCTGATCAGTTGAGTACAGCATTGTCTGCATTTAATTCAGATGATATCAGTAAAATAAATGATCCACAGTGGCATTGTATGGTGCATCTTCTAAGATGAAGGCAAGAGAGGTTTAGCAAGTAAATTCAACAGTGATGAAAATAGGGGAAGAGTGAATTCAAGCGCAGCAGCAGAGATTATTAAAAAGGTTGTAGTCAAAGTCAGATTTATTCATCACATACACAATGAAGTGCAGTGAAATGAACTTGCCAGCAGCGGTACAATAAAAAAAACAACAATACACAATTAAAAAAAAAAAACACAAAACATCCACCACAGCCTTCATCACTGCGGTGGAAGGCACACGTTCAGTCAGTCCTCCTCCATTATTCCCCGTGGTCAGGACCATAAACCGCAGTCGCCGCTGCGGGCGGCCAGATGTACAGGCAAGGTAAGTCCCGAATTGGTGTTTCCCTACCAGAGACCGCGGCTTGAAGATGACGCAGGCCGGCTGTCGGAGCTCTTCTCCAGGGATTCCCGGGAAGGGATCCCACTCCGGATGGTAAGTAAGTAAGTCCCCGCCGCGCCTTCAAGCTGTTGTAGGCCGCAGGACGGCGGTCGGAGCTCTTCTCCTCCGTGGTCCCCAACGAGGGATCCCAGGCTCCAGGATGCAAGTCTGTGGGCCAGCGATCGGAACACTCCCTTCTGCTGACCCCTGGCGAGGGCTCGCCCGCTCCGCGACGAAAAGTCCACGCTGCGCCCGCCGCTGAGGCTCCGGGCCCGTCCACGGGAAAGGCTGGCACCAATCCTTGGCGTTAGGCCACAAGGGAGGCGACATGGAGAAAGTCGCCTCTCCGTGGAGGAGGCGACCGAAAATGAAGGCGGTCAGAGAGAGAATTTTTAAATTAGAAAATGAAGGCCAGGACATAATGTGGCCTGGGAAATGTAGTTGGGCAAGACCATCAGTAGGAAATAAAATGTCAGGTCAGGCAGCATCTCTGGAGAGGAAAACACATCCATGGTTTTAGGTAAATGACCTCCAACATAACAATGCTTAGTCAAAACAATTAAAATTTTGGTCACTTTCAAAATTTCAGAAGAAATAATCAACCATAGCAGTCAAATTTCTGATCCATAGGACCACTGGGAGTTTGTGAGGTAACACAACTCAAATTAATACTCAAATGCAAAGCCTCCATCGTTCCAAAACGACTGAAGGTTTCTCTGAAACAATCCACATGGAACAAGGACAATGCGTTAAATTAAAGAAAAAAAAACTGTTCTTATGGAAAGACACAAGTTCACAAGTTTTCCAAAGTTTAAGATTGGTGAGGGGAAAAAGCTATTTTGCTGAACCACTCATCTTC
Source organism: Amblyraja radiata (assembly GCF_010909765.2). Classification (NCBI taxonomy): domain Eukaryota; kingdom Metazoa; phylum Chordata; class Chondrichthyes; order Rajiformes; family Rajidae; genus Amblyraja; species Amblyraja radiata. The sequence goes on from NC_045996.1 coordinate 10,407,260, forward strand.
CTTATGAATTTGACCTACTCTCCATCCACAGAATTAACAACGAGACCTGGTAAAGTATTTACAGGCTCAATGCATCCCTAACTCTAATTCTGTCCTCACTAAAGGCCCGCGAATACACAGTCTTTTCGTTGTTGATATATAGGCCAACTAAATTTTCCAAGTTTATTTTTAAATAATTGGTGAAGCAGTAATGCGTTAATTGTCACAAAGAGCCAGCAAAAAAGTATAAAGTAATTGCCAGAATAACAAGCCAAATGAAGTCCCACGATATCATTATAGATTTGAGCTGCAGTCAGTGGCCACTACACATTCTCTGGTAATAAAGAGGAACTTTACATGCTGGTTAGTGTATCTCAGCCAGTCAGGAAGCATTTCTGGAGAACATGGATAGGTGACGCTTCAGGTCTGAAGGAGGATTCTGACCCGAAATGTCACTTATTCATGTTCGACAGAGATGCCGCCCAACCCGCTGAGTTGCTGCTCTTACATTAGACTGAGAAAAACTTTGGGAATCTCTGATGTACACTACAAATATCTCAGTGTAACAATCTAGCCATCTGAACACGAGATCAACACTGCTTGTTTGGTTTCTGGCCTGCCATCCATTAGCTGGAGTCAAGAAAACCGTACAGCTGGTTGGCAGTAGCCACTGATTTTGGGAGGACCTCATTACACGTACTACTCCCAGTGTGGCCCAAAAGGTCATAAGTGATAGGTGTATAATTAGGCCATTCGGCCCATTAAGTCTACTCCACCATTCATGGCTGATTTATCTCCCTCCTAACCGCATTCTCCTGCCTTCTCCCCATAACATCTGATACCTGTAGTAATCAAGAATCTATCTCTGCCTTAAAAATATCAATAGAAACATAGAAAATAGGTGCAGGAGGCCATTCGGCCCTTCGATCCAGCACCGCCATTCATTGGCTGATCGTTTCCAATCAATAACCCGTGCCTGCCTTCTCCCCATATCCCTTGATTCCACTAGCCCCATGAGCTCTAACTCTCTCTAAAATCCATCCACTGAGGGCCTCCACAGTCTTCTGTGGCAAAGAATTGCACAGATTCACCACCATCTGACTAAATACATTTCTCCTCATCTCCTTCCTAAAAGATTGTCCTTTAATTCTGAGGCTATGACCTCTGGGTATCTTTAACCCAGAGGTAGATACAATCCTGATAAGGGGGTGAAGGGTCAACTTGGCTTGATGGGAAAGCAGAATAGAAGTTATGATCATGATTTTATAACCATAATCCTAAACAGGGCATAGTCAAGTGATCCATTCTTATTTCATATGCTCATGAAAAAATGAAACATCAACATCCACAATCTAGTATATTAAAATGCTTCACCTCACCTCCAAATTTGATATGAAACAGTGTTTATTTCAAAAGATTTCAAGCAAGAGATTCACAAAAATCTCCACACAAACTAGAAAAGCATTTACAACAAAAAAAATCCTAAAATAATGCAATTTCAAAACAGGTTGTGCCTATTTTAACACATTATTGCATTGTATAAACTAACTTTAGACAGGTATATGTACAGTAGCATGAAAAGCAAATGTATCCACATGGATCATATAGCATTTTAAAATACTCATGCAATTTTAAGAAAAAGCCTATCAGAATCCTGATTAAGACAAATACCATTTTCTCTCCCCACCCCATTATTTTACAATTCGGACAGATTTCACAAATGTAGCTACTTTTTAAAATTTCAAACCTGCTCTAAAAATAGTTACATGAAAATACATATATATATTTGTAAAACAACAAGGATGCAAGAAACCAGCTTGAGTTGACAATTCCTTGGGCCAGATCAAAAAATAAAAATTAAAAATCTCCCTTCAAGAGACAAAATTGAAATACACAATTCAGTTAGCCAGCTTGTAAATTATTTTTGATGTACCATAATGCTGTTATTGCAACTGGTCAGATGCAACAAGCTAACCTCTATACTGTATCTGGGATGTGAAATATGACCTATTCGTCTAAATCCAATTTGTAAAAAAATATTGTTTTTTTTTCAAACCACTTTATAATAGTGCATAATCAATTGAAATTATTGGATAATTATATTAAAACATATGGAGAATTAGAGGTAAGTTGCAGTTTGAGACAAGTTTAACTCCAACCACAATAGAGCTAGCTGTATCTTTTGTATATTTTGCAGGTTTGCGACTATTTCACAAATTAATACTGCACATTTTCCAAAACTAATAACACTTAAAGAGCAAAGTTAGTTTTCTCATTGAGAACTTTAAAAAAGTTACAAGCCTATTTCTCAGTATAGGTGAGCGTAATTATTATTTTTTTTGCCTAGAAGTGTGGGGAGGAGAGGGAGGTAGAATCCTGAATTACTTGAAAATATAAAACGTTTTCTGTTTGTTACATTCGTGGCAACGAAGGGTTAAGAATTAGGGATTGATTCCGAATAGCACAACGGATTCTGGAAAGAATATCTAGCTTATAAATATAACAGCAAACTATGAATTGATGAGGAATTTCATTTCTTTACTGGAGCGCTGTACAATCCTCCAAGGACCAGGCCACTTTTAACATCTGTGTTTTCAGAAGTGCCTTTTAATTCTGTAATTGCAGTTTCTGTGTTACCATTTCTATCAACAGTTCCGAATAGTGCTCAAGCAGAACTGTCGTCCTGCTCTTATCCGGAGATTCTGAAGGGAAAGGCGACTTGTTTGCCACAGCATCTGAAATTGGCAAACATGCTACAGAGTTCAAGTGCTTCCTGACAGAGGAAAATGAATCACACAGGATAGTTGTCATCTGGGACTTCACTTCCGGTTCAGTGTCACTGGATGTCACCTGCAAGATTGGATTGAAATAATACTTTTAACAAATATATTTCACTCTCCTACTGAATCCTACTCAAGTTTATTTTCTTACGCATCAGCTGCTATCCGAAGCAAGTTGGTCAGCATGCATTAGATAATTCAAATAACAGGCTGTGCAGAGAAGGCATTACAGCCTCAACTGATATTGGTTTGCCAACCGTAAAACAGTTCTCTAAACTGATTTGCTACTCGATGCTGGTCAGACAATCCTCTATCCATGTTAAAAGATCACCTCCAACACAATCAATTAATTTGCCATGCCAACTTTATGCACCTTATCCAAAAATATTAAATTTACTGGTTCTTCTTCATACTCTTCGTGATACTTTTCAAAGAAAGCACGGCACGGTGGCACAGCAGTAGAGTTGCTGCCTTACAGCGCCAGAGACCCAAGTTCGTTCCTGACTACAGTCTGCATGCTCTCCCCATGACCTGTGTGGGTTTTCTCTGGGAATCTCTGGTTTCCTCCCATACTCCATAGACGTACAGGTTTTGTAGGTTAATTGGCTTGGTATAATTGTAAATTGTCCCTAGTGTGTGTAGGATAGCGCTCGCTCAACCCCAAAAGGCTACTTGCACCAGCCTAGAGGCCCTTGTCCTCTAGCCACTGGATCTTTTTCTTAATAGACTAATGGACCTAGCATTTACTTGAGCAGCCACAAGTCTAAAAACCTCAGGTTACAGTGAAACTTGCAGTGGTGAGATTTTCTAGAGTACTCAGTTAAAGACATCAAATTACATTGCTTCAGGCATGTTCATCTGTTACACTTCTTGTAAGCTTCTTTAAGCATCTTAGCTTATCAATTATATCAATTGTTTATGGTGGTGTGTGGAATAAATACATCGGCTACTAACAGACAAATACTCCAATAGGTCAGCAGAGTGTATCCTCAATCAAATATGACGCAAATAAAGTTAATACAGAACGGCGATGAAATAAAATGTTATGAAACAATGTCAACAAACCTTGCTATACATCTGTACGGCCTTCTGCAATGTGTTCTGAAGTTCCTTTACGATATATTCACAGTTCTCGACACTGACTGGAAGATCTGTAAACATTTATTACAAATTAGGGAAAACAAAATCCCACTATCTCTTAAAAGGTGGAGTGCAACAAAAAATGTCACAAACACAGACAAGAAACAAGAAACAAAAATATACACATCATAAAAGCACTGGAACGATTCTGAACACAAGGATTATCTCATATACACAAACTCCTGTTCAAAACACAAACAAAAATATACACATCATAAAAGCACTGGAACGATTCTGAACACAAGGATTATCTCATATACACAAACTCCTGTTCAAAACACAGACACTCCAAGAGGAAACAAGAGCGAACATGGGGAGAAGAGAAACATTGGGCAGCAAGACATACCTTCGAGCCAGCGCCGCCATTCTATATGATCATGGCTGAACATCCAAAATCAGTACCCCATTCCTGCTTTTTCTCCATATCCCTTGATTCCGTTAGCCCTAAGAGCTGTATCTAACTCTTGAAAACATCCAGTGAATTGGCCTCCACTGCCTTCTGTGGCAGAGAATTCCACAGATTCACATCTCTCTGGGTAAAAAAAGTTTTCCTCACCAGTCCTAAATGGCCTACCCATTATTCCTAAACTGTGACCCCTGGTTCTGGACTCCCCCAACATTGGGAACATTCTCCCCGCATCTAGCCTGTCTAATCCCTTAAGAATTTCATATGTTTAAAAATTGGGAGTTAACCAACTACCCAAATGTAGGGTTTAAAAATACAAAAATAGCATATAATTATTCTTATAGTTCAAAAGATACTTTTGAGAAGCAAATTCATCTGTCAAATGGGTCAAAGTTATTAGATTAAAAATTTTTTAGCTGAAGGATAATTCATGGTAGACAGAGACTGCAAACAATTTGCAGAGAGGAATGTAAACAACATTTACCAAGATTAATTCAGAGTACTAACATTTATCTAGTATCACTGAACAAAGCAGACTAAATTCAACTGGTTTACTGCCTTGGTCAATATACAATGATTACTGCTAGTCATACATATGAATTTAGCTCAGATTTCCTTCTATTCACATCCGATAGTTTAATATCCCCCCAAATTGCGACTAGCTCTCTCTTCCAGACACAACCACAGATTTAAACTTCCCAGTACCCATGCAGAATTTGTGAAGAGGATATTAAATGGAAGCAGAATAAACACATACAAATTTGATAAATTATAAAGATTGTTTTGGTCCCCCAAATATAAAAACAATCTTAAAATATTCTAGGTCAGAGAAGTAATGAAAAAAACTTTGGGAATTATAGTACCTGCTTCACTGTTTGTCTCCTCTTCAACCTCCGGAGTTTCTCCAGGTGAGTTGGGGACTTCCACCATGAAACTGTTTCCTTCTGAGATCGTCATGGAATTACTACTCATTCTATCTCTGTTAGGACTGACACAGTTAAGTTGTGCTGCAATGGTGAATGAATCCAACGACTGACATCCATCCAAAGTATGCTCTGCTGCATCCCCTGAACTGTTGCACTGCTCCGAACTTTCACTTTTTCGCTTTCGGATTTCCAATGAGTTCACGCTCGGACTGGTCACGTTTTCCTCATGGTCACGGGGACCTTGATACTTTTTAGATAAATACGCTGGTTGCAATGGTGCAACTGCAGCGGATGACAAGCGCGCGGAATCTTGAGCAGCTCGTAGCTTTGGTTTAACCTTTGAAACTGCAACACCATTAGCTATTGGAGGAGGCATCAACAACTTGTCTGTATGAATTTTAGAAAGGTTCAGGGTCAAGTTAGCTCTAGCTTGGTGGTTCCCATAAGATAAAGTACCACTTTGCGATATTTGTTTTGACAACATTATTTCTTTAGAATCTTCAATTGAACCAACTTCACTTGGAATGGATCCCATCACTGCCTCGGTTGTCAAATCTATAGTGGATGATGCTTTGGAATTGGGCAAACTCATACCACTCGACTGTCCTGAGGTTTTCAGATTCAGGTTCTCTCCCACAGATACACTACGAGACATCTTAGCTCTGAAGCTGGCAGTTGGATACATGTAGGACCTGGCTCTGCCAGATTTGTTCTTGGATGCAAGGGAATCAGCAAACAGATTTATTTTGCCATTCAGCGACAATCTGGCACCTGCCTCCTCGTTCACTTGCATATCATGTTTGTTTGATTGAGAAGCTATGAATGAAGGTGACGATGGCTGTTCTTCTAATTGAAAGTAAAATAGGAAATATTTAATGTACTTGCAGTAATAGAAAAAATGTTAAAAACTATTTTACCATCAGAAGTTGTTTATTTGGAGAGATAGCTCGAATGGAAAGTAATAGCAAACATTAGGGCAAATCTTACCTGTTCGTATCAAGTCCTTGACCGAGGCTGATCTTCTACCCATTGGACTTCTTTCATGATTTGTAATATCTTTCTTCGCAGGCACTGCAAGGGGCATCTCAGCACTTGCACTCATTGATTCTGTACCACCTTCATTCCCACTGATCACTTTCTCAACACTATTCCTCTCTCCACCGTCATGAATTTCTGTCCCATTGAAAGACAACTGCACATCGGATCCAGTAACTTGTACAGAAGGATTCTCTTCAGCACATAACTGCAAAGGCTTGAAAGTTGCCTGAAGTAAAAAAATAATTAAGATAAGATACTTTTCCCAAATATGCTTTGCTTTCAATTGAGTTGTTAATTAATAAAATGCTTCCATGGGAAATGCATTCCATCACTTAGAGCTACTTCATTCTATCTGAACATTAAGCGGGGTTAGAAATCATCAATTAACATATCACTTCTTAGTTAAAATAAAGAGATTGATAAATACATCTGAAAATGCATAATATGAAATGTTCAAAAAAGGTAAATGAAAGGTATTTAGCTGCAAGCTCTTCTCAGATACTGATAGAAACTCTTATTTCCATTATATGTTATTCACTGCAGATTGCTTTCCAAAAACTCTGGAACATGCAGCTATAACCTTCCCTGGACAAAGTTACAATAATTATATTTACATGAATGTAAAATGTTTAATAGAACTTAATACATTTTCTCTAATACAACTGAAAATGTAGAGCATAACAAATATTTGGTGCGAAGTTTGATTATTGATTTGGATCTGATTATTCAGGATTTCACAAAGCAATCTTCTTAAAGCAATGAATAACTCAGTTCTAGGGACGAATTAGTTTTACTTCGATCCAATGATGAATCTAAGAATTTAGACAGAATGTAAAGCCAGTGGCAGCCTATAGTGATCCTTCAACTGTAATGGAGAAGCATAGAAAATAGGTGCAGGAGTAAGTCATTCGGCCCTTCGAGCCAGCACAGCCATTCAATATGATCATGGGTAATCATCCACATTCAGTTCCTGCTTTCTCCCCAACTCCCTTGATTCCATTAACCCTAAGAGCTATATCTAACTCTCTTGAATACATTCAGTGAACTGGCCTCCACTGCAGAGAGTTCCAGATTCACAATTGTCTGGTTGAAAAAGTTATTCCTCATCTCTGTCCTTTATTGCCTCCCCATTATTCTTAAACTGTGACCCCTGGTTCTGGACTCCCCGAACATTGGGAACATTTTTTCTGTATAGCCTGTCCAAAACCAATAAGAATTTTATATGGACAATTGATTACCCATTCACACTAGCTCTAGGTTTCCTCACTTTCTCATCTACTCCCCACATATTAGGAGCAATTACACACGGTGTCCAATTAATCTACAAACCCGCACACTGTTGGGATGTGGGAGAAAACCGGAGCACCCAGAGTAAACCCCCTACGGAGTCACAGGAAGAACGTGCAAACTAAAATTCCTCGTCTCCAACAGGATTCGTTGGATTCTAACACGTGCCTCTGGTTGCTGGGCTGGAAGCTTGATCATCACAGTACCTTGCATAAACTTTGGTTTGAACGCAATAAAACAAAGCAGCAGGAAACTACATAAACTATTCAATCTCGCTTGAAAATGACAACAAATCCAAAATTAGCCACTCACTTCTTGCAAATGTTTGCTATACTGGTGGAAGTTGGCAGGGAAAGCTGTTGCTATCCTGCAGGAAAAGAGAGAAGTCACAATGCTTTAATTTACATTCTTATTACCATGAGCATATTCTTAAACCACCTGAATGTAATGCTTCTTAAAAGCAAAATCAAATTAATCTGTAACCCCAAAATATCTGATCCACAACTCCCAGAACTGCATATAATGATCAAGTTGTCTATTCACATGTAGGCAAAATGGTCCCAGATTGTTGTCACCAATTTGTGCTGCAATGCCTTTGTAATTAGCTTACTGTAATTGATCAAATTTGAGAGAGGTGAGATATTGTTACTCTTACACAGGTATCCAACCAGCACCCTCTTGCTGCACACTTATGTTATAATGTTTTTGTCCTCTAGTCCGAAGGTGAACAGGCACTGTTTGGGCTGTAGGTGCTGCGCAAACACCTAAATGTTCTGTTGCTGCTCACTCAACAATGAATCACCCAGAATATAGTAGTGGTGGTGTACAAGACTGTCGGTGAGTGTTGGTGTTTTGCCAAGCAGTGCAGTTGTTTAGTGCTGAGATGTGGTTGTCAGGGTAGAATCCTGATCAGCAGTGAATTCAGATCATTGACAAGGACTGAAAGCAGCTGCTCCATAATTTCCTCCATGGCCACAAACCCAACGATATATAAAAAAAATATTAGGCTAGGGGAAATCTGTGAAGCCAAACAAAAAAGGATATAGCAGGTTTCATCACTCCTCAACTTCCTTTTCCAATAGTCTCTTGATCAAAGTTCAGATTCGTCTTATTATAAGAGGATTGCCAAAATGTAATAAAGAATACAATAAAAATTTCACAAAGTAATATTATTTTACCAATGTCTTTGAAAATGTCAAACACTAACCTACTGCTTTTCTGGCAGCGGGACAGAAATCGAGCAGAAATACTTAAACGAGGATTAAGGAAGTAGTTATTCTCATTTTCTGCATTTCGTTGAACATCTTTCAAAGAGTTGTCAAATTTCTCTGCAAATTAACAAACCTATTTTAGTCATATGCACATGCATGTAATTAGTTTGAACAATATGGAGAAAAGAAAACAAGTTTTCTACACGTTTTTACCATGAGAAAAGTCATTAGCTAGAGCTTCAAAGTTGTGTTTGAGGAATGTTTCTTGATCTGGAGTTTTTGCTGCATGTAATTGCTGCGGTATTGTGCTGCACTGTTCCTCGTCCTCCTCTAATCCTGAAGAATGGCCATCAGAACTTAGTTGGCCCACGGAGTCAGAATCTAGGAACGGTAGATGCAAGATGTGACAAGTGTTGTTAGGATTTACTCGGAGTTTCGAAGTTTTTTAAAAAAATCACCCTCGTGGAACTGTTTCAATGTTTGGTTTATCACACCAAAACCTATGCTGCTTTTACCTGACGGGAAAATGACAATGTAGCATGTTTCTCAGCTAATTTATGAAGTATAGTGATCATAAAATCAAAATACCACACAGTGACTTCTATTCTCAAGCCCTTTGATAGTTATCCAATTAGTCCCAATCTATGTTTTGAAATTGTATCAACATTCTATCAGCACCATGTCCTTTTGAAGGCCTCTGTTCAATTTACATTTATCAACTAATTTTTGGTTTAATCTATAGCGATCCGTCACTAAAATACCCCTTTGCCAGTTATTTTTAAGCTGTAAACTATTAAAAAAAGATTAATATTCTCCAAATACACCCTTACTGAAATCTGCTCCATTTATTCAAAACTGTATTTACAATTCATTCTTTTCTGAAAGCTGAAAGAGCACAGAAGGGTCTCATACTCAATTCATGTTGTGCTCTAAACTTTACACGACCTCAGTGTTAAATAATAAGTCTCTAATAACTATGTTTTTATAATTCTAATGGTTACTCTTCAATTGTTTTATCATTTGGAGGCCAACAATGTACAACTGTTTTTTTTTTGATTCCCAGCAAAATAATCTACAACTGAAAAACAATTGATTTTGTGGGGTTTAATGTTTTTTCCGTATATTCAGCCACTACTCCATTACACACTTACCCAAAATATATTTTCCCCAAACAGACCATAACGCCATTGTATTCTAATGTTAAATACATCATTTATGAAAGAGTTAGTGTGCCAAAGTCTGCCCGAAACGTTGCCTAATCCTTCGCTCCATAGATGCTGCTGCACCCGCTGAGTTTCTCCAGCATTTTTGTGTACCTAGCATCTACAAAATCCAGTCTAAGTTGACTCCAAGGTAGAGAGCAAAGTAGGGAGATGGTACTAGATATAGTGAGCAGATTTAAGCAAAACAGCATTCTAATAAAAAGAATACCACTGTAAGAGAAAAATATATTAACAAAATTACACCTAAGGTGCTTGTATCTCAAAATATTTTCACTGCGTACATAAATGCAACTTTACTAGTCAATATAAAACCCACTTTGGGGAAAGAAAAACAGCATTGTAACTTTTTTTGGTTAGGAAAAACAAATACAAGGCAACCATGCAGTGAAAAATGCACTACTGGCTGCTAGACAGACTTTATACTTGAGAATTATTGATCATAATAGCCTGAGTGAAAGAAGCTCAGATGGTTATCAGAACTTTAATAACATAATCAAATAGCTCAATAATAACTGATAACACACTGATAACTGATAACACACTCAATTACCATCCTTTTGAAAATGCGATGGAATGTGCTACTCAAAATCCCTATCACATACATGTATTATACAATATTCCATTCAGCAATGTCAGTGGCATTAACTTTAGTACAATTCCCTCTATCTCACAAACCACTCTCCAAATCTCAACTGTTCTATCTTTTAAAACCAAAGGAAAATTATTGCTTGCTTTCTTTTCAGAATCTCTCACCATCCTGTTGTTGTTCATGGCTGGTGGTGTGGTTACTTCCCGAATCCATTGAGTAGGCACTGTCAGGACTGTTCTCCACTGAATGCACAACTGGCCACTCGGAGTCACTTTCTTGTAGTTTTTTTGGTGGGTTTTTTACTTGATAATCACTACCATGGAAGATGATACATAGTTAATACACAACAACTGCAAGCTATAGCAGGATAATAATGGATACTCAAACTTGGCATTATAAAATCTTACTAAATAATAGCATTACATCCACATTTTTCACTTGTAACTATTTCCTTTTCACAAAATATCACGTCAGATCCTCGCCTTCACACATGCCTATCAATTCCCCTTTGTTTCTCTTTGCCATTAACTTGCACATAGAGGAAATTTATAACAGCCAATTAACCTACTGCCATGTCTTCAGGACCCATGCAACACAGAATGCACAAACCATGCACACGCACAGCAGAAATAACTATTACTGCCATCCAAATCAGTCTGGGTGGAGATGCTGGGTCACTTCTAAAGAATTCCATCTACATGTCAGAATAGCTTGCATTGCAGATGATAAACGCTGACATCAATGCATAGATAAGGGCATAATATTATGGTGAGAACTATAATACTATACTCTAACATGATATGAATACTATAAGATAATTTGAGAATTCAACATCTAACAATACAGAATTCACAATACCTACTTCTCTATACTAGTAGAATTATCATCATTAGGCAAAGGATAACAGGTTTGCATGGTTGGTTCAGTTTCTGCCACATCCATCTTCTGTGAAAAGGTATTATCAGTATCCTCTGGACAAATTGAACTTGGCCTTCCCATAGAATTTCTTGATAGAAGACTAGGGGAAAATTCCATCTAGCAACAAGATTTTAGGTAATGTGATACATTTAAGAATTAAAACACTAACCAGTTTAAACTGTTGTTTAAAACACTAACACACTAAAATCTGTTGTGCTAACGAATAGTATGGTGCTAAATTATTTGATGATTTAAATTGTATAGAAAATGCTAAATATTAAGAAAAAAAGCAAAAGCAACCAATATTTTCTAAGGGCACAGTCTTAGCAATTAAATCAAGCTTAAAATGTCTTCATTGTAAAAGTACATCAAAATTCCATATTTCCAAAATATCCTGAAAGCTTCAAAATTTCTTGGAACTTAAAACTTAAAACATTTTTCAAACTGCAAAGTAAATTAATCAAACAATTTAACGTTTCAAATGGGGGGGAAAAAACATTTTACGAAACAAAGCCAATGAAACTGATCTTAATCAAACTGATTTCTTAACTGACCTTGGACAAGAATGTAGGAAATCATTTTTGCAATTTGACATTTAAACCAACTATCAACTCATATAAAACAGTCAAACACATACCATTCATATTGCTCTGCAATTCATGATAAAACCATGTCCATTCCCCAATCAATTGAATAAACAGTGATCCAACACTATCTGAGATATATTACAATCCACTTCAGCTTGTGTACAAAAAGTGATCATAGAGAAATGCAGCTGTATAACCACACCCAGCTTATAAGCAAGGCAAATTCTGCAATATAATAATCCATACATTACATCAGCTGTCTCAAAATAGCCACTGATGTTAAGCATTTGGGATCTCTGACATTCTACTGTACAGCAAAAAGGAAGACAATTGAGTGAATACAACTCCAGAGAAATGCTTCTCAAAGTCCCTTGGAATTATTTCATTAATTATATTAGCTATTCTTCTATTAATCTGTTTGTTCAAGAGTTAGGTAAAAAATCTACACATTTATTGTCCATTCCCAGTGTATTAAACTGTGGTGGCAGTTAGGGTTAAGCAACATTTAATTGTGTCTAGGGACTCGGATGTTTAACTGAAGTTCAGGTTATATAATGACATTTGCGCAAGCATCAATTTCACATGAGTACTCAAGGCCAACTATAGTTCTATAAATTCAATAGATTGCCTAGGATTTCCAGCCTCTTAATCCAAAGTGAAGTAGACCCTGGAAGAATATAGGATTTTTTACTCAGATTTTTCTTGTCGCGAAAGAGAAGATAGTTTGAGTGGTGTTGGAAGAAAAATATCTGAACTTCAGTCGTAATCTACCAGAGCAGCAAGATTACCAGTAACGTAGATGGCATGGAAGGAAGTATTTGATCTTAGTAACTTCAAATTTTTATGAACTTTGTCAAAGATTGGTGCTTAAAATCAAAATATATTATTTTTAAAAATCCACTTTCAATTATGAACCAATTAAGTAGAATATTTTCAGTAAAAGATCAATGAAAGTGCAAATGTTACTTCAGTCGGAACTTTAATACTGATTCATCTTTGTTTTGTGAAGCATGAAGTTCCCCTTTCTTAATATTAGCCAGCATTAGGTATCTAGGAGACATTTTAGGCTTCCAACAAATTTGTTATCAAGCAGATTAAGCTGTCAATATTAAAGAAATCCCAGAGAATTTTATAAGTAAAAAAATATTTTAAATAGATCCAGAACAAAACAGAAATATAAAAACAGGAGTACAGCAAAAACAGCAATAGCTGGAAATATTTAGTAGGTCAGGCCATAGCTATGGAAAGAGAGATAGTGTCAATGTTTTAAGTCAGAGACCCTCCGCTAGGAAAAGGATTTTCCCATCATTCTGATTAAACGTGGGCAATCATTTTTTTCAGTTTACTGTTCCTGCCTTCTCCTGACATTCCTTGATCTTTTATGATGGGAATATACAAAAAAATTAACGTTGACCTTAAAAGTAAAAAATAGGAAATGTTATAATTAAATTAATGCTGATATTTTTAAGCAGTAATTATGCTTAGTGAATTCTGGAAAAAAATTAAGTAACGAGACATAAAAGTGAAGGATTCTAACAGCAAAGATTATTTGAATATTTGTCAGGTCATGAAATATTGAAGATAGATTAGTGATTAGCACAGCTTAAGACACGAAATGACTAACAGCAACAGCACTGATATAGTCTTCCATGAAGAATGCGTAGAAGAAATTGCCTTTTGATAACACAATCAAATGACTGAGCTCTGCCTTTACAAATTCTGATCTATTAAAGTAGTTCATTTATCACTTCTGCTACATTGAACCTTTTTAAGCAAGGCATCATCCTAAACAAAAGATTTTTATAACACTGTTTGATAGCAAAGAACACATTTTTAGTAGTAAAGATATAAACCATACCAAATGCAAGAGTCATGTTTACCGCTGGACATGATGATTTCTATCACTATTTATAGACCCCCTCGCATGCCCCACCCCAGAGGGCACCTAGATTCCAACAGTTCAATTTGTAAAAGGGGGATCTAATTAGTTTGTTTTTGGTATTTATTCTTTAATAAATGCAGGAATAAAGAGTGTAGTTCATATTTTAATAATGTTATGATATCAATACTGAGGTGGTACAGTGATATTTTGAAATGATAATACCCTGCAGATATGTTATCAGACAACAAATAGTTTGGTACTATGCCAGACTGTCAGCAGCATTTGTGAAAATCAAAAATAAAACTCAATATACATTACAATCTCATCAGAAAACAATTTGACACTGTGAAGGCCAGATGGTTATAAAGTTTTAGCATTTCATTTTTAACAATCATTTCAATAGGTCAAGTTGCTCCTCCTATTCATTCCGTAGTAAACATTATTCTACATGTAAGACTATTAATTCTGCCATGCATAAAATATATCAAAAGCGAGCAGATTTATCAGGCTGGGATGCTATTGCAACTGGATTCCCAAATAAATGCTGTTCCCAGAGAAAACAAAATAGAGCATTAAAATGTCTTCCCTTACACTACATGTACAGCAACATCATTTAAATAACCGAATTACCAATTTATTAGTAGTCATTACTAATCTTATAGATGTTACTAGTTCACAGAAATCTACTAACCATCTTGAAAAAGTTATCGAAATTACGTGGTTCAAAATTGTCCTGCGTCACCAAGCAGTTGTTAGGCTTTCCCGGTGCCACCGACATTCTGCCTGGGGTTGGGGTCGCACAGTACTCCTCCAGTTGCCTCATACCCAGAATGGAGTGAATAAGATCTTTGTCCACCCTTTCAGCCCACCTTCCCCGTGGATGAAATTTCTCAGTGTTATCTCTTACTCCATCCTGCACACTGTTATCACCTGCCTCCTGTAACAAACATTAAAATGAATTATTTTAGAAAATCTTTGCATTGAATTTACCGTGTGATAAAAGTCAATGCACATTAGCCCTCATGGTTTGTGTGTCTCTGCAAGTTTGAAATATCAGTTGATTGATTAACTGACTACTATTAAGTAAGAGTCTATAATTTCACTTATTTTAGAATGATTCAAAATAGTTTATTCCACAGACTATTTGCACGTCTTTTCCCTTTCTTCACATTTGTTTCCAGTTAGGACCATTTTAGATATATAGAATTTTGTAAAATGTCTAATACTATCCCCAACGTCATCTCTTTCAACACCAGAGAATTCAGCTGTTCAATCGCCTTGGCAATATATTGCCAAATCCATTAGCTGAAAATAGATCAGTTCATCAACTGAAAATGAAAACAATTATATTGGAAATCTGAAACAAAGTATTGAACATACTCAGCAGGTTAGCCAGCATCTGTGTTGAAAGAAACAGTTATCTGTTTCAGTATATCAAAGGTGGAAAAATAAAATGCATTTAGGGAGCCCAAAGTAAATACAGATTAAGCTTGCAATATTTTCTTTCAATATAAAACTGCAGCTTCACCTTACTGTACCACAAAGTCCATAGACAGGACATCCAGTGAACAGAGCGTGCCATTCTTTAGCAAAACCCATTGATCTGAAAGTCTTGAATCAGTAACGAGTTTAGTTATTAAGAAGGTTAGCCTAACGAAGGGTTTCGGCCCGAAACGTTGCCTATTTCCTTCGCTCCATAGATGCTGCTGTACCCGCTGAGTTTCTCTAGCACTTTTATCTACCAACGAGTTTAGTTAACCAGTTTTAGTGCATAATGTGACTAATTACAAACCTGGCAGGCAACTTGTTTAGCATTTCAAATATATCCATATTGCAAAAAAAAAAACATATACCTCTACTGCAGATTTATATAGAGAAGGGTAATGTAACATTGTACACTATAAATTAAGATATGATAGTAATTAAATGACAAACTATTCCCATTGCTTTTATAATAATGTTTACTCTTCCTCACAAAATACTTACCAGTCTCTTTGCCCACATTGGAAGCCTCCCATTAGTCAGCAGGAATGCAACATCTTCAGCCTTACCTGGAAAGAACAGACAAGATTAGTTTGATTGTTCCACAAAAAGGAAGACTAAAATCTTGTGGGGTAAGCTTTCCTTTACTGGATTCTTTCCGACGGTTTTGTGCAGAATAAGAAAAAGAATTAAAAGTATTTTATGCAATATTTAAAAAAACGATAACAATGGCACCACATTTGCATTTGTGCCATATTTATGAAAAAGATTGTTAGTAAATTAAGGGAAATTATGGAAGGTATCATCAAGATTTATTCAATTATAGCAAAAATCACACTTGTAATAAATGTTGCAATAGCATTTTTTACAAACTGCAAGCTTAATTTAAAGCCTTTTTGAAACCTTGGTAGGATTTTTTTTTAAGTGCAGGTGCAAGACATTTAGCTCTTCAAGTAAGCTCTGCCAGTGCTAATGGGACTAACAGGGCTAATCTACCACCTCACCGTCACTGCCCTGCACTACTCCCATTTCCTTTGTTTGCTCCAACAGCCAGAAACCTTTTGATCTCTCTTTTCAATGCATTCAATGCTCGAATCTACTTTGATCCTGGAGTAGAGACCGCCAAAGCTGCATTCACTGAGTAAAGCCTACTTATGTGTAGACAGACTTAAACATGCGAGAAACTACTTTAATAATTTTACATTGGATCTCTTTGGCAACTATATATTTTTAAGTAGACCAAAATTTTGCACAAAAAACAATGTATAGTCTTTGTAAAGGACTGTAGAAATGTAGCAAGAGATCTTTACTCCTGTACTCATTGTTCCTTGCAATTTATTTAGAGAGACACCTAAGCCCTATTCAACATCATTCCTTGATCTTTCACTATTTAACCAGTCAGCATTTTTGTTTTTTACCGAAAAAGATGATCTCATTTTTCAACATAGTACTATGCTCACTAAATCAGCATTATCTCTTTGAAGTCCCTACATTCTCATCACGAGTTGATTTCCCACTTAGTTTTGTCAACAGTGAACCTGGATATGTCTGAAGAAGGGTTTCGGCCCGAAACGTCGCCTATTTCCTTCGCTCCATAGATGCTGCTGCACCCGCTGAGTTCCTCCAGCAATTTTGTGCCAGTCTGAAGAAGGGTTTCGGCCCGAAACGTCGCCTATTTCCTTCGCTCCATAGATGCTGCTGCACCCGCTGAGTTCCTCCAGCAATTTTGTGTACCCTGGATATGTTATATTTGATACCTACAGCTGAATTATCAATGTAGATGATTGGGGCCAAGACACCTATCCCCACAGTATCCCGTTTGTTGCAGTGTAGCCTGCCAGCCAATTCCTATTCTATTTACCATCTGTTAACCAACTCTCAACTCCCAGTGGTATGTTACACCCTATTACATATGCTCTAATGTTTTTCAGCAATCAGCCTTTTGCAAGCTCAGCAAATGCTTTCTGAAAATCCAAACAGACCACATCCATTGGTTGCCTCTTATCTAACTACATCCTCCAAGAATTCCAATAGATCAGTTAAAATACAATTTCCCTTCAAGAAAATACGAGCAGAATTAGCGTACATTTATTGATTTTGACGGCACATGCATTAATATAGATTCCAGTATTGTCAAACTACTGATGCTAGGGTAAGTATTTGATAGTTGGCAGTTCTCTCTTTGCCTCCATTTAATGAGCAAGTGAAGTAAATGTGACCCATAATCTGCAGAAAGTATCCCAGGACCTTTGCTGGAGGCCAACTTTTGAGAACTCCACCACAGGTGCCTGCGGACTTACCATCGCAGAGCCCGCGATCCCTTTACCAGTGATCGACCTCTGAGCTCCAACCATGGGTGCTTGCGGACTTAACATCACGGAGCTCGCGTTCTCTGGTCAGAGACCGACTTAGGGAACTCCAAGCCGCGGGAGCTTCGATGGATGATTCGACTGCTCCGACCGCGGGAGAATAAAGAGGAAGAAGATTGGACTTTTTGCCTTCCATCACAGTGAGGAATATGGGGAATCCGCTGTGGTGGATGTTCACTTTTATGTAGTTGTGTGTCTCGTTCCGTTTCCACCCCCCATATGGCTGAATGGTAATTCGCATATCACTGTACCTTAATTGGTAGAGGTGACAATTAAAGGACCTTTGAAACCTTTGAAGATGTTTGGAAGATTAAAACAAAAGCTTCTACCAGCTCCAGTGCACCTCTTTCAAAACTCTGGGATGTCGACCAAGTCCTTGATACATTTTTTTCAGCCCATTAGTTTCTATTTCTATTATTTTTATATAAAAAACTAGAACGTATTTTAGTTCCTCTGCACTGGACCTGTGGCTTTCAGTATTTCTGGAGAAGTTTTTGTTGTGATGTTTAATTCCTCAACTATTTCCCTATTCTAGGATTCAATATTTATTTGTTACCTCCATATTATATTTAAGCATTGATTTTAATTTATGATAACAACATTGCATGAAGAACATTATTCATTAATATTTAGGACCATTCATCTTTAAAATGTCATTTCATCGATAAGCCTGCTCTTACCTCTGTCCATGTGATCTTTCACAGGAGTTTGGAATGACCCATCATCTCCATCTTCCCCACTTATTTCCTCCTCTTGATCATCTTCCTGACAATCTGAAGTTAACGTTTTCACCATAAAGGTTTCTCTCCTAAATCATTGCAGAAGAGTTAATACCGAAGATAAAATATGTTTCCACCTTGGAGTACACCAAAACCTAGCTCTTCTAATCATCAGTCAATAAATAGGCATACTATTTTTATGCTTTCCTCAGCATACATTTGCATATACAATGTCAAAGTGCAGTTGCAGAAAACAAAAGCACTGTACACACACCAAGTTATATTAGCAGTAATTTTTACTTGGGCTAGGACAGGTTAGTGGTAGCACACTTGAACTGTTACAATCTCACTCGGGCCAATTCTACCCAGGACTTGAGTATCAAACTTCCGTTGAGGCACCAGTGCAATACTGAAGGACTGCTATGGTGTCTGAGCTGTCACCTTTCTGATGCCCCATACATCTCTTAAAGTGTTAGTAAAATATTACACTCCATCATAAAAGCAAGGGATTTCACCCTGGTGTCTTGACCAATATTTATCCTCAATCAACATCATTACAACTCTAATGATCATGTCGTTACTTCAAAAGTACTCAGATCTAAAATGTTTTGCTGTTGTGAAAGGCGAGAATTAAATGTGCTTCAAGATTTATCGGCTAAATGACACTTGGCTTAGAGTTGAATCCTAAACTATTTTGGATTATAGACAAAGTTGTTCTTCCAGCACCACATCATTCATGCAAATTTCACCATGCATTCAGACCAAAGGATTTACAGCTTAATGGAAAGAGTGTCACCCAGATATATCTTGGATCTTTAAACTTTGCAGTTTTGATGTAAAATTAGAAAGACTGAAAGTATTCTAATTTTATGAAGCACTTTGCAGGTCTGCAGGTTTAAAACGTACCTAATTGGTGCTGAAGCCTTGGTTCCACACGTCTTATCTTTTTTAGCGATTTGTTTAATTTCTGAGAGACGATGTCTCATGCATGCAGTCAACTGAGGGTCCAAACGCCATATGAAAATGCAACTGTGGAATAAAAATAAAATGTAAAATATTGAATAAAGACATGTAATATGATACTCAGTTTAGAAAAGAACTACTTTCTGATTCCGACTTGTTTAATCACTGGATATTTAAGTTTGCATGTCAGCACCCTCTAATGTGCAAAGGAATATATCTGAATAAATAGTACATTAAGTTGGGAAGCAAAGGAATGAGAAAGGTCTTTCCACTGATCATATTTCAGACATTTCAGTACCAAATTGGTTACCTAGTGATTAACCAAATCTGGAAAAGGACAGTGCATTTCTCCTATTGTAATGCAGCACAAATTGCATTGTGGCAATGTTTAAAGATCAAAAGCAGAACATGGCAGTTGCTTCATAGAAACATAGAAATTAGGTGCAGGAGTAGGCCATTCGGCCCTTCGAGCCTGCACCGCAATTCAATATGATCATGGCTTCAGTGACAAAGTGGTGTTGGCTAACAAAATGGGGCCCTTCAATAACGCACTTTACAACCAAGCACGCTTTGCAAGGAGGTTCTCCAAAAGTGTAATGTCCATTCAGCAGAAAATTACTCACCTGTCTCCCGATACTGTTATTAGATATTTGCAGTCATGCGTAAATTTCATTCCAGTTACAATTTCTAAAACAGAAGAATAAGAACTAATTAGAAATGTTTTGTAATGTAACATAGTGCTTTAAAGTATTGCAAGCTATAAAGCTATGCCCTCTCATATTTGATATTTCCATCTTGGCGAACTAGTTGTGATTGTCTATCCTATCTATGCCTCTCACAACTTTATACACAATTATCAGGTCTCCCCTCAACTTCCGATATTCCAGAAAAACAATCCAAGTCTGTCCAACATCTGTAGCCAATACCCACTAGTCCAGGCATCATCCTGGTAAACCTCCCTGGCATCCTTTCTAAAGCTTCCACATCCATCCTGTACTGGGCGACCAGAAATAAACACAATACTCTTAATAAGGCTTTACTGTAATTCAACACACTTTTCAAATGACTGTGATTGCTTATTATGTACTGCGCAAGTGAAAATGGGCACCTCATAGACTTGCCCTGTGTACCCAGTCTTCAGGCAATTTAAACAAGAATGCAAGAGCTGGTCAGATATTTAACAGGGGAAAAATAAATAAATAAAAATTGGTGTTAAGGAATAAAAACGAATTTGATAAATCAAGCAACAGAATGAAAGCAAAACAATAATTGCTTTGTAAGTGTAAGTAGATTACCCGAATGTCCAAACATGCTGGCTACACATTCTCCAGTGTAGAAGTCAAAGATAGAAATATTCTTGTCAGAACAACTAGTGGCCACAAATGTTCCGGAAGGATCCATCTGAACCTAAAATTTAAAGCAGAGAAAGTGCTAGGAAAGTAGACCAGAGACTACATACTAAATAAAATTGATTCAAAGTCACCCAAATGTGAAAATGCAAAAAAATAAATAAAATCATACACAGAAAATAGTGATTTACTTCATAGGAAGCAATCATTATTTATTGTGTCCACACCAATACAAAATGGAACTTAAATCTTACTTCCTAGCTCTTTAGCAAGAAGAAAATGTCCTTGTCTTTTTATATTAATGTTCTTTTTAAATCTTCATAGTCTAAAAATATTAACTTTCTAAAAGACACATTTTGCATTCATGCACTTATATTCAAATGCTTTTATTATTCTAACAGCAGAGGGCACCACAGACCAACATTTGGCTTAAGATGAGGCCACTTGCTTCTGTTATTTTCCACAAAGAGTTCGGGAACCTTGTACCATAGTGTTGGAACAAAAACCTAGCCCTTAACATCAGTAAGACAAAAGAGTAGTTTGTCCACCTCAGGAAGTGGCAGCTAGTAGAGATGTGTGAAGACAATTCTGCCTTCAACAAAAAGGCTGCTGTGGACACATTAACCATGTACAGGAGAACCGATGTTCCATTGAAATAAGAATATTCCATTCTATAATGAACTTCTACCAAGCTTACTTATGCTCAAAACAATGTGAAAATAAATGTTTCATTAAATTCTGAATTCCCATATGCTGTTATTCATTGTTAGGCATTATATTGCAAAAGAACTAAGACGATAACAGAAGAAATTCTGTACTATTTCAGGTGCTTGAGATTTGCAGTTCTTACTTTGAGGAGAATCCCATCTTCACTCTGTGAACCTTTGAAACATTTTTGTTGCTTCCCACTGTTAATGTTAAATACTCTGTAACATAAAAAAGACTTAATGTTTTATACTTCCTTAATCTTCTCCTCTCAAATAAATTTCTATACAGTTCTACAGGTACTGGCCAATACCCCATCTAAATGCTGGTGTCATCATTTTTCACTGTGCAATATTATAGCACAGTCTGAATCCCACAGTATTTCTAGCACAGTCTATGGATAGGGAACTGGAATGCTGGTAATAGTTACAACCCCAATCGAAATGAGCGAACATATCAAGAAAAATACATGGTAATCTAAAGTTTAAACGGCTCGGTTACTAAAATGGATTTGCGATCTGTATCATGGATTTTCTATTATTTATATCCTTTCCTTCTCAAAGGAATTTATTCTACATCATACAACTTGAGAGTTCTGATATAACAGAAAAACAAAAGACCATTTCCTCCAAGGAGATAAGCATACCTAATATTTCTATCCTGGCAGCAGATAGCTGCATATTTTCGTGTGATATCAACATCCATGTCATACAGGGTGGTCTTTCCAACAACATGATGAGTTCTTGAGAACTGAACTTCATCGACAGACTGCAAAAACAAATTTAATTTAGTCTAAATACTAAGAGTTTGCATAACTAACATTCAGCATTAAACTACCCACGCTCAACAACACATATTTTGATGGAAACAATCAGCAAGAGATTAAAAAAATTACAAAATGTGTGTGATAGATAGGGAAAGTCTAGAGGGGTACAGACAAAACCAGGGCAAATGGGACAAGTGTTGATGGGGTGCAGCTTGGTCAGCACGGAAGAGTTAGGCCTAAGGTTCTGTTTCCACGCTGCATGACTCACTGAATATGTCTAATGAGTTTCTTCCCACGTATTCACAGCAAACTCTTCCACTGCTACACAATTTTGCCATGGAACGAATGTACCCGTAGTTTTCACAGAGCAGACCATTGAAAATAAGCCATAGTGAAATCATTAAGTGTGCTTTTTCCTCTTCTTAGGAAAGCATTTCATATTTGCAAGCCAGAACATTAATCTGCAAAAAAAGCTTAACTTTTTTTAATGAAGTAAACTAACATTAAAAAAAAAAACTGGTGTCCTCAATTTCCTTCATTTTCCATTGACCAACTATTCCAGTCTTATATGAGTGAACATTCAGCAGCAGGCATGAGATTCAGGGTCTAAGTTTTGGAAAATTTTGAAGTCATGAAGGGTAAAACCTTGGACCAGTAATACTTAACTTTACCAAGTCACAAGAAGTGTGTTTATATGTGCAGTTCAAATTTTCTGTACTAATTCTTGGTTTTGAGAGATTCTTATGCCAGCTCAGGATTCTAATAGCAGTAATTCAGAATAAATAATAATCTTAGATGGTCAGTTTATACTGCACATACAAGTCGCTAGCTGTTGGCATTATCACCTGATAATACATTAAGTAATGCACATCACTGCATTGGATGTGAAGCTCTTTAAAATCCCTTTCAAAGAGGCCAAGCCATCACAAAATAAATGCACAAACTACAGAGATAATTAGAAACCAAAAAGGTTTACCTTATGTGCAGTACGAAAGTAGATA
The DNA here is from genome assembly GCF_010909765.2 of Amblyraja radiata. NCBI lineage: Eukaryota > Metazoa > Chordata > Chondrichthyes > Rajiformes > Rajidae > Amblyraja > Amblyraja radiata. Next base: position 10,430,580 of record NC_045996.1, read on the forward strand.
CTTTTATCAGCTCCACAACTAACCATTTTGACAACATCATTGCAAGCTACAGGAAGAGAATTGAAAGGGACATAACATTGTCAAGTATCTGCGTCATATTAAGTGACTGGGACAAATCCAAGTCATTAGTAGAGGTTAAAAAGTAGACATCAACACTGGAAAAGCCAAGTTCTTTATACTTTACTGACACCCAGTATCAATGATCCGTGGCATCCACGTTCAATAGATATTAAAAATATTTCAAAATGTAATTTTGTGTAATAAGCCCATAAGCAATTAAGCTCAGTGCCATTTATTGATGAGGCAGTCATATTGCTTACAAAGTACCTGCAAATTTCACAGCAGTAATAGAGGAGGAATGGTCATCTAGTGTCTGTGCCAGGCTATACTGTTTGTCCACTTTTAATATATGAATTAGACGGTCTCTGCTTGCTGTTGCCAACAACTTCATTCCTTAAAAGAAAGTTAATACATTTTAAAATACAGTAACAAGAGTACCAGAATTCTTAAGTACACAAAGGAGAGAATGATGTGATTATTCAGTAATTACATTGAATATGTAGAAAAAATACATTTGAATTTTGAATTAGAATTATAAATGTTACCAATTACACAAAAGTAGCAGGTAAACCCTCTTCCATGTGATATGCAACACTTCAGGCACAATTGCACAAAGTTAAATTCAAACTAATTTGGTAGATTGTTCAAAATAATTAAATGTGGAAGAGGTTAAAATGATCCAAAATAAAAATCAGGATTATATACGCTCACCCTCACACACAAATTAACAGTGGGCAAAAATCACCCCTCCAACACAACCTTTGGGAGAGGAAAGTGGAGACGTGGAACAGGTGGAAGTAAGGAAACTAAAAAAGGCCTATTGGCAAAATAGATTAATTTAACGCAAAAGCATATTTTAAAGGATCAGGTTGCATCTTCAATGAGGATTATGATCTCAAAAATGCATAGCGCTTGTAAAAGAGCACTAAATCAATGCACAGCAGCCATAGGAAGTTTTGTCCAAGCATATGCAATAGGCTTCAAAAGAATAGTCCACCATGGCCAATCAGTACGTAAAATAGGCATTGTTCGTGGAACCATTATGAGTATAAACAGGTAATCGTGGAAAAATGAGTTACCAGTAAGGTGCCAGATGTTTCAGTTTCTGGTGACTCAGCTATTTACAGGGGGGGGGGGGGGAAACAAATTACAAGATTTGGGATTTTTTAAGGAAATATCTGTTTTTATTTAAATACAAGAATTGGGATAAGGAGTAGGTCACAATCATTTGAGATTTAGACTGGGCAGGAAAATTATGTTGATCGGTCCATTTTTCCCCCCTATTGAGCTCAACTGAATTTTACTCACCAGTTTCAGGTTTAGAGTACTCAAGACACAAAATTTCAGAATCATGAGCCTCAACTTTCATTATTTCATCCAGGAACTGCAGGTCAAAAATTCTAGAAACAGTAAAAAAATATTTTAAAACACTGGGTTTGATGCAAAACATATTTGATTTCACAACACATTGCACTCGGCTATTTATCAGGACCCAGACTGCAACCACGCAAACTAGTCCTCCACTTTTTCATGCTGAACTGGAATAAATCTCCAACCATAACCACAAATTAAGAATAAGACAAGGGAAAAGTTCAATGAGTTTGTAAATGCTCAAAGTCCTATTAACAATAGTCATAAAATCTTTTATTTATTCACACATATCCGCCGTATGTAATGATCATGTCAAATTAGGAAATAAATACAGTTCAGTTTGAGCAGAGGAGGGATGGGTACATTCTTCTTGCGTATGTCGTGCACAGCCTAAAGTTGTAGGACAACTTGTTCTATTTGATCTTATTTGACTGTGCACACCGGGTTGATTGCATTTGTCGAAACAGGGCGGACCACGTGAAGGTTGCAATCTCCCACCCCATGGGTACATTAAAGCAAGGTGATAACTTTTTGAATCCAGCAACCTGATACAGAGGAACTTGTAAAGGCTTTGAAATTCAGGCCAAGGGTGTCTGAAATGCCCAGCAGATCAGGTAGTGTTAGGGAAGAAAATAATGATTTTTTTTGTCCTATACACATCCTTTAAAATCACTCTTATTTGCCATAATTTTAATATCAGTGCCATCAGCAATTCAAACAGTATGATACTGTAAACATTTTCAGTTTATGTAATTGCATATTATAAGCAATAGGCTTTTCATTTTTAGTTATTTAAATGACACAGTAAAAAGTATCTTCATAAGCAGCAAAATATTTCCTTTAACCAACTGTGCTATTAAGTTGCTGAGGAAAACGTCATTATCATTTGTACCTCAGGGTCCCCATCCTATCTCCAGATGCCAGATGCTGCCCATCAGGGCTGATGGTTATGGCCCGAATTCCTGATTTTGTCTCAGACGTTCCTCCATTTTCCGTTCGGTCAGGATTGCTTGTTGTGTCTTGGAGGTACTGAATATTGCCGTCCACATACACAATTTTGATTAAATCCTGGGGGGAAAAAAAGCAAGGGTCACAAATACTTCAAGTTCTTCACTCATTAGATTCCATTTTTCCGTTCTAATGTGAAGAATGGTGCAAACTAAACGTTTAAAGTCTGATTTATTTTTATTCCCCAGTATGCTTCCCTATGTGACAAAGCCACTTTTTAAAAAACACTGATATGGAAAAAAAAAAATCAAATTTCTTGTTTCTTAAATTACCCATGTCAGGATATTTTTGCAGAAGTTTTTGCAGCTTTTATTAAACCATTTGCAGGTCAATGGTTCATCACTACAATTCTCAATTTTAATGAACTATGTTTTATTTATTTAACCTCTGCCATGCTGACAAGGGGAATTCATTCATTTCAGTTGAGTGGAAGTCTCTCTCCCTTCATACTTCCTGAGCTAACTCACTCTATTAATAATTGCCTGATGGCCCTTAACACAAAACTAGCTAAAACTATTTGTTTTCACATGAATCTAGCAAAAAACAAAAGCATGTTGGATTAGATCAACTACCAAGTTCAGGTGGAAATAGGAAGTAGAGGTTAAAACTCACTGTGCTATAAATATTACGACGGAATGAAGCGAATTGAAATTCAGAAGTACCACCAGAATTCCACAATCGTATAGTATTGTCTGATGAACAAGTTAGAAAAGATGAAGGTGGCAGACAAGACAGGTTATTATCTTCCAACTCTGGATAAACCTGAAAAATTAAAAAATGATTACTGCATTGTTTACACTGTGGGTTTTCAATAAAGATAAAGTGGACAAATTTTTACAAAAAAAGTTGGATTCAAGGCTATGGATTAGAGAACGGGGTGGAGGCGAGGTAGTGGGAAAGCAGAAGATTCCCAAAGTGGAATTGATTTATCAAATCTCCTGGAAGAGCCAACACTTACAAGGACATTGCAGGTTTAAAGAAACACACACACACACACGTGCTATCATACCTCTACATTCCATATGCTGGAACTATGATACAACGATGAGTAAATCTTCCCGATTTTCTTAATGTCTTTTGTATCCCACACGTAGAGACTATGATCATTGTACACACATGACAACCATCGATTGGAAGCGTCGAAGGCCATACCAATAATATCAGGATACGTAGCAGCTGAATTCTTAGTGAATAAACGGCTGTAGAGACATTTTAATTTTATTTATTAAATATTTATACTTATGCTTCTTGTACACAAGAATTTTATGACAATAAAAATGGACCAATTTTTAAATTTACCTTGCTTCAATTCCTGCTGCCACATTGACTCCCAGACAATGAGGTTTGGGCAGATTGATGATAAAATGGAGGGTTGTAGGGTTAAATAATTTCAATGTTCCATTGGAACAACCACAAAAGATGAAATCCTGGGATGCGGCGATACAATTTGCTGCAGAGGTCTGTGGGGAAATAGGCGCAGATAAAAGATGCTTTTTAATTTTAAAATTATTTAAATATTTAAATTTTTATCAAAGGAAGCAGAGATCAGCATACCTCTAAATTCAACCATTTATCCAGTACTTTTTTCCCATTGAACTGGCAGAGAAGACCAGAACTGGTGATGCAAAAGGTGCTTTTGGCCATCTTCCCTTTACCACATGCCACTCCAGAGAAAAAGTTATTATGGAGCTCACCCAGTAATCCAGATCGTCCTATTAAGGGAACTGTAATATTTGCCTGAATTGGAAAACATACAGGGATTTGGTTTAGTAGTCAACAGAAATATGTTAAGTTACACAAGAACACCACCAAGCACCCATTAAGATTGCTCAAAGATTTGATCAAAAGCATCCAACATGTTCAGGATAAAATTCGGTCTTCATCTCATTTAATTTCAAAGCAAACGTGGTGGGTCCACCAAAGAGTTATAATCTTATTAATATATTTAAAAAAACAGAAGACCCTAACTAGAAAGTATCACAGACTTGCTTTTGATCTTGGTAGCCAAGTTGCAAGATATTTTAAATTTTACAGGCAAATATAAGGAAGTAACTTTGATTTCATCATGAATAGCAGGAATCACATCTTCATTAAGATGTGGACTCAAAAACGTCTAAATGATTATCTCTATGCCGGATTCTGACAATTAATCTTGGCTGAAGATTATATGATTAGTATTAATAGCTAGCCCATTCAATGGTTCTAATTAAATTGTCGATTTAGCAATCAAGCTGAGAAAAAAGAGATTTATGTGTGGCAAAAACAAAATGAGGCAAAAGACAGACTTGCGAAATAAATTAAGAACACATCAAGGCAACTGCAATTCATTACAAAATAATTTATTGAAATGATAGCTTACAACAGATATGAAAACAGCATCTTGAAATGAAACTACTTATCACAGATCAGCATAGTTGGCAAGACTAAAATTATTTTTAATATGGTGACAAGCATTGTATGCCAGATTAGAAGGCAATCTTAGACAATGATAATAACCTACCTTGCAGGTTTTGGAGTCATTCAGGTACCAGAACTTAACATGTCGGTTGCCAGCTGTGACAAAGTAACTGCTGTCTTCAGAAAACGAAACAGTCGTCACTTTACTAGAAATTTTATTAGATGCTACAATGGAGTTTTTCTGTAAAGTAAAAAGTATTTATTTAAGCACCAATGCACAAGACACATCCTCGCCCTATACTCAATATGTGATAATTTTTCACTAGAAAAAAAAAAATCAGACAGTAGAGGATAAGGGCCTCGATATTCAAAGAATACTGAGGACTGGAATTTAGAACCAGACAGATTTTTGTTAATGGTGGGATAAGATGAATGAATGAATGAATGATTGAATGAATGAATGAATGAATGAATGAATGAAAACTTTATTGTCATTCAGATATACACCTAGACACAGTGCACCTTGAACGAAATTTCGTTGCAATTGACTCTCCAAATCAGGTAATAGTAAAAGTAAAAGTGCTAGGTGCGTCCATAAAAATGCCTCATGTGCATGGTTCTGTAAAATAAATATATATAAAAAGTTTTTAAAAAGTGTCGATATTTAAAAAGTTCTAGCCTCGGTTTTGATTGTTCAGTAATCTTATGGCCTGGGGGATGAAGCTGTTGCAGAACCTGGTTGTCCCGCTCTTCATGCTGCGGTACCTCCTCCCAGAGTTAAGCAGTATAATCAGTCCAAATTGTGGGTGTGTGGGGGCTCTGGTAATGCCCTTAGCTCTAATCAGACAGCGCTTGTACCCCATGTCCAGGATGGAAGGAAGAGAAGTCCCAATGATTTTTTCCGCTGTCCTCACCACTCTCTGAAGGCACTTCCAGTCCGCAGCTGTACAGCTGCCGCACCACGTAGAGATGCAGCTGGTCATGACCGACTCAATTGTGCTTCTGTAGAAAGTGGCGAGGATGGGAGGGTGGAGGTGTAAACTTCTCAACCTGCGGAGGAAGTACAACCGCTGCTGTGCCCGTTTTGCCAGAGATGTAATGTTTGTGGACCAGGTTACGGTATCCGTTATATGCACCCCCAGGAACTTGATCCTTTTCACCTGCTCCACTGCTGAGTTGTTGATGCAAAGTGGAGTGTGACTGGGCTGAATTTTCCTTCTGAAATCGACGACAATCTCCTTGGTTTTGTTCACATTTAGAAGGTTGTTCCTGCTGCACCAGCTCACCAGCTGTTCCACCTCCTCTCTATATGCCTGGTCGTCGTTATTGCAGATGAGGCCCACTACTGTTGTGTCATCCGCGTATTTGATGATATGGTTAGTAGTGGACCTGGCGACACAGTCATGTGTCATCAATGTAAAGAGCAGCGGACTCAGGACACAGCCCTGAGGGGAGCCGGTGCTCAGTGTGATGACCGAGGAGGTGTTCTTTCCCACCCGCACAGACTAGGGTCTTTCAGAAAGGAAATCCAGGATCCAGTTGCATAGTATGGTATTGAAACCTAGGGGTGCCAGTTTGCTCACCAGATGCTGGGGGATTATCGTGTTAAATGCTGAGCTGAAATCAACAAACAGCATCCGCAAGTGGGTGTTCCTCTCCTCCAGGTGTTGTAGGCTCAGGTGGACTGCAGAGGAAATAGCATCCTCTGTGGAGCGGTTCGGGCGATAAGCAAACTGGAACTGGTCAAAACTGGAGGGGAGTTTAGAGACCATGTGCTGCTTAATAAGCCTCTCAAAGCACTTCATTATTATTGGTGTGAGTGCTACGGGGCGATAATCATTCAGGCAGGTTATTGTAGACTTTTTGGGAACTGGTATGATGGTGGCTGTCTTGAAACATGATGGAACAATGGCCTGGTTCAGGGAGATGTTAAAAATGTCTGTCAGAACCAGAGCCAGCTGGTCGGTACATCCCCTAAGCAGACTGTTATCCAGTCCGGCTGCCTTTCGCTGGTCAATGCCCTCCAGGATTTTGCGGACTTCAGCAGTTTCAAAAAACAGTGTCTGTTCTCCTGGTTGTGGCTCTAATTTCCTCACTGTAGTGGTGTTCAGTGCCTCAAACCTGCCGAAATGATTATTTAGTTCATTTAGAAAGTCTGTGTCATCCTTACAAGACATCTGAGGGGCCTTGTAGTTTGTTATGGCCCGGATGCCTTCCCACATGTTCCTGGTGTTGGTATCATCCTGGAAGAAACCCTGGATTTTCTGTCCGTGGGCGCGCTTTGCTTTCCTAATTTCGCGGTTGAGGTTGGCTCTCGCTGTTCTCAGAGCCCCCAAATCACCAGATTTAAAAGCCGCATTTCGTGCTTTCAGCATGGCACGCACCTCTGCAGTAATCCAAGGTTTGTGGTTAGCCCGGGTTGTGATGTTCCTGATGACAGTGACGTCTTCCATGCACTTCTGTATGTATCCCGACACTGACATGGCATACTCATCCACATTGATGTTTTGGTTGTGAGTGGCTGCTGTCCTGAACATGTCCCAGTCCGTGCACTCAAAGCAGTCCTGGAGTGCTTCTGTAGCTCCCTCAGACCAGACTCTAACCTGCTTCACAGTGGGTTTCTCTCTGATCAGCAGGGGCTTATAGGCTGGGATGAGCATTACAGAGAGGTGGTCAGAGGAGCCGAGGTGAGGCTGGGGTACTGCTCTGAAAGCCTGCTTGATGTTACTGTAGACCCGGTCCAGCGTATTCTCTCCACGTGTAGCAAAGTCCACATATTGATGGAAATGAGGGAGGACAGTCTTCATGTTGGCCTGGTTAAAGTCCCCATCAACAATAACAACGCCCTCTGGATGATTTCTTTGCAGCTCGCTGATGGAACGGTAGAGAATACGCAGAGCCTCCTTAGTGTTGGCTGCAGGGGGGATGTATACAGCAGTAATGCTAACCACAGTAAACTCCCGTGGCAGATAGAATGGCCTGCATTTCACAGTCAAAAACTCTATGTCCGGAGAGCTGGCTGGAAACAGCGGTAGCATTATTACACCAGCTGTTGTTTGTGTAGATGCACACACCCCCACCCCGGGATTTACCAGTCAAAACAGTGTCCCTATTTACCAGTCAAAACAGTGTCCCTGTCGAGCCGGAAAGTTGTTAGCCCCCCTAAGCTAACAGCCGCATCAGGTACAGATGGGTTTAGCCATGTCTCTGTCAAAACTATAACGCAGCAGTCTCTCACCTCCCTTTTTATTGTGAGATCCAGATGTAGATAATCCATTTTATTTTCCAGAGAGCGGACATTCGACAGGAGAACGGATGGGAGCGGTGTCCTCCACGGGTTAGCCTTTAGCCTCGCCGTTAGCCCCCCTCGACAGCCCCGCTTCTGTCTTCTGTAGCGCCGCCTCCGTGTCCTTCTGTAGCGCCGCCTCCGTGTTCTTCTGTAGCGGCCAGTGTTTGTGAATGTCTCCGCAATTCTGCAGGCCGCTGGGTTCTCCCGACACAGCAGTCCGAGACAGTGCAGGCGTTCCTCGAGTTCAACGTCCACGTAGTCTCTACTGCTTAACCGTTGTAATCTCAGTAATGCCCCATGATCGTACGTTAACTTGCAGCCTGCCCGCTGCAAGTTATGAAGCCGGACCTTAGAAAACTTACCGCTATCCCTAACAAGAGTCAATGCAGCCGCAGCCAACCAGGGCGCCGCCATTTTACAAGATATGGAGGATCTTGGCAGAAGATTGTTAGATTGCGGTTCCTTCCATCATTGAGCAGACAGAGTTGCATAATACAACGTAGACCACGTCAGAAAATTACGTTTAGTTTAGAGATATAGCATGGAAGCAGGTGCCCACCAAAACAATTTTGACTGTAGACAAAAATGCTGGAGAAACTCAGCGGGTGAGGCAGCACCTATGGAGCAAAGGAATAGGTGACATTTCGGGTCGAGATCCTTCCTCAGACCCGAAACGTCGCCTATTCCTTTGCTCCATAGATGCTGCCTCACCCGCTGAGTTTCTCCAGCATTTTTGTCTACCTTAGATTTTTACAGCATCAGCAGTTCTTTCTTAAACACGAGTCCACTTTGACCATCAATAACCTGTTCACATGTTCTATTTTACGCCCACTTTCTCATCCACCCCCAAAATACCAGCGGCAATTTACAGACACCAATTTACCTACAAACCCCCATGTCTTTCGGATGTGAGAGGAAACCAGAGCACCTGGAGGAACCTCACGGGGAAAGGCACGGGGAGAACATGCAAACTCCACACAGACAATGGAGATCAGGATTGAAACCGCGAGATAGCAGCTCCACTAGCCGTGCCACTGCGCCGCCCATCATACTGCATGATTAAGATGTAATTATCTGGAATTTCATTGCTACTGCTGATTACTAGGTACACATACATTTGGAATTCAAGTCTAGTTGAAGTTCTGTTGGGGTTCATTCCAGACAGATTAATCCCTTGGATTTTTATCCCACAACATACTTCCTTCAGGTTTAATTGCATAAACAGAAAAACGACTCCACTACCTTTTTATAACACAATTGTCATCCTACCTTCCAATCCCAGACATTCACAAGCTTGTCATGCTGGTAGCCTACTGACACAATATACTTCATGTTGGGTGCAAAAGCCACACATGATACTCCATATTTGTGGCACTGCAGTTCAGCCACTTGAGTCTTCTCAGCCACATCCCAGACCCGCACTGCAGGCAAGTGTCCACTCTGAATTTAAAAGTAAAATTACATCAGCACATTTGCAGAACATACACTGGGGATCAATTAAACAATTTATCAGGTAACTGAATTTAGATATTTACTGACCCCCAAATTGCATTTACACTTTGGGGCTCAAGATCTGTTTAATTTACAGCTTATGAGTATAGCTGAATATAATTTTTTATATGCCTTCCCTTTAACTCTGCATCTCCTAACTATATACTTTGTTTTACTTTTTCGTACGTAGTGCAAAGCTACAACTCAATTGTCCATCCTCCTGTGCAAAATACTACGTTTGATTCCATGCTCGCATTCAATATGTAGTCATAGCGTGGAAACTGGCCCTATGGCCCAACTTGCCCACACTGGCCAACATGTCCCATCTACACTAGTCCCACCTGCCTGCTTTTGGTCTATATCCCTCTAAACCTGTCCTATGCATGTACCTAACTGTTTCTTAAACGCTGTGATAGTACCTGCCTCAACTACCTCCTCAAGCAGATCGTTCCATACACCCACCACCCTTTGTGTGAAAATGTTACCCCTCAGGTTCTTATTAAATCTTTCTCCCTTCACCTTAAACCTATGTCCTCTGGTTCTTGATTCTCTTACTCTGGGTAAGAGACTGTGCATCGGTAAGAGACTCTGTGCATCAATTGCAATTACATTTATTTTATTTCCTGTTGGCCGAAGACAGACAGGTCAGTAGAAGAAGGAGAATTGAAGTGGCTAGCTTCTGCGAGTCCCAGATGAAGCATTCTTTCAGTCTGCAGACAATAGTATGCAACCTTGATGACATCAACTATCTGTAGTCCAACTTCAATTAACATTTCTTTAATGCATCTTTTTCATAATTATCAATCGAAAGTTAAATTCAGTGCTCAAATTTCAGTTAAAGTTAGCACTCTCGAATGAATCACTACATTTTGCAAAATTCAGGAATACAGGTAAAATTTCATCAGGTTACCCACCAATTAAAAACTAAACAGAGAATGTAAAGTGAATAAAGCATGTCACAGTATGTCAGAAATCCCAATAATATGGTAATCGATTTTTCTAACATTGTCAGTGAAGAGTAAATGGAAATGCCCAAGTTTAAAAAGAAATTACAGGAACAGTTAAGTTTGTTTCAATGTACAATGCACTAGGTTTGGAGAATTCAATGGAAATAGAACAAACTATATCCAAGAGTTGAAGCAAAAATGTAGTGCAATTAACTGGCTGCATTGAAATAAATTGACACACTTTGTCTCTTCACACTTATTTAGAAGGTTATATATCACAGAACCTGATAATAACATTCCAGACTGCAAATATTGCCTGCCACTTTAAGAAGACACTCACCTCACCCGTAACTAAGAATTTTCCATCTGGTGAGAATGCCAAAGAACAGATTGTTTTCCTACATCAAGAGAAAACATCAAATGAATACTTAAATCGAAGCACAGTATTCATTTTTAAACAGCATTTTATCAACGCCAAAGAATATTGAATACTCAAATCCACTTCCTAGCTACTTTAATATTTGCACACCAAGAAAGGTAACATTCTCAGCTATCTGAAAATCAACATGAAATCACAAATGCTTTATAAATATTTCCCAAAACTTCAGTAGGATGCCAAAGTGGGTCCCTTCTGTAACCATCACCGGCTTACTACCAAACACCTAACATTCCCCCTCCTACTTCTCTGCTAGTGCTGCTTGCCACCAACTTAGGCCAACTGACATGGATAACAAGAACCTACATATCAGATACATTTCTATGGTTAGAAGAGTTAAAAGGAATAACATTTTAAAAATGTGGTTAAAATCATCAGTAAACTCAGTACTAATAAACAAGCTCAATGAGTCTATGATTATCCAAATATTGACCAGTCAAGATATTCTACCCAACTCTAATCTTAATAAAAAAGTAAAAATGTGAAATAAAAACAGGATACTGCATCCTGACATGCAATGATAAATGAGAGCTAATGTATTTTACAACATTAAATATCCTTCATCAACTCAACCTTTAAAAAGTAGTCATTAAGTAATGCATTGTGTGCCAAAATTTTCTTTTGTGCATGACATGATTGGATTGCTCCACCATAGGCAAGTACTGTTTTTCTCCCGTGTCATTGAGCTGGATGCAAAATAAAATTAATTTCTAGAGAAGAATGTGATTGCAATTATTTCCTGGTTAAATTTCACCATTGCAAATATTGCTCCCTTAGAGAGCTACCCAAGAAACCTAGTCATATTTGGAGGATCAATAAATATTTGGATCGCACTGTGGCAGTAGTGCTATATAAAAGCACCCTCCTCCAAGAGATTCCAGCCAAGGTCACTTTTAATGTTTGCAACCTGCTCTTGTTGTTCCTAACATCCCCATAACCCCCACTTAATTCTCTGCACCCAAATAACAGAGAATTCAATCTCTAGACACCCACACCACTCATTGGGATTGTGTTTACCATTCTATTTAACCCGTCAATTCCCCATATTTTTCTTTGTGTGTCCTGTTGCACATGAAAGAAAATGTACAAAGTATAAAACCCCCAAAAAATCAGTAAATTTGGGGTGGTGAGTCCATAAAAAAAATCCTTGTTGAAATGAAGAGTCATGACCTACCACACCCTCTTTGCCACCCAAAGGAATGATACAGACTAATTGCTTGGCTAAAGTTGTCTTATTTGTCATCTTACCTTGAGGCATTGAGAATATGACTCTGCTTATTCTTCTTTGGGTTGCAGAGCACCACCACGCACCTTGACAAAGAAAATTAGAACTCAATTTTGTTAGTTTCAGAAATTATTTTCCTATTTAAGAACACCGATTTCAAAAGTTTGAAGTAAACCCAACTTTACCAAAACTAATTCTGCACCAAATAGAGAATGACATAGTGAAGTCATGAGACTAATGTTTTACACACACTAATGTTTTGCTATTCTTGCTTATTTTCTTAGCTTAAAACAAAACCAATTTATACAGTTTATTTTTGTTAACTTTGTAATCTTGGCATGTTGTAACTTTATAAACTCAGCAACTTTGCATTTTCTCTGAGATCACCCCCCCCCCGTGCTAAGATTTCCTTCCGCTTCCCAAAATATGTTTTAGTGGGCACATTAATTAATTGATTGCTGCAAGTTGCCCCCAATGTGTACGCTATTTGTAAATTGAAATTACAACAATTAATGTAAATAGAAAAACAGCACAATGCAGAATACAGAGCTACAGCCTTTAGTGTTATAGTTACAAGAAGTGCAGATAAAAAAAGTGTAAGGGAACAATGAGATATTTTAGGAGATCTGGCCACATTCCTTCTCAAGAATCATGCATATTTAGTTATCATATGCACTGACATGCTCACACTTGCTAATTATGCTTCCTACTTTCGCATGCAAATTGCCAATATGTATCACAATCAGCAAAGTTTCCAGAACCAATCCTTGTGATGCACCACTCACTATTCATGGCCTTCCAATAAAAGAAAAGCCAATAATCTTAGTGCCTATTTTGAATGGGCAGATTGTTGAATATCAGTTTAAAATAAATCTCTTTAAAGCCAGCAACTGTCTCAATTATCATTCATGCTTTATCCACAAAAGCTGGGTCTACATTGCCACTTACCCTGCCGGATATGCCACTAGCCCCGTGGTCAAATCACAGGCTAAACTACTGCTGTTGGATGCTGTAATCCCAAGGACTTTGTCCAGTGTAATCTATAAAAAAAATTAAAAGCAAAACATCCAGATTACTTTGTTAGCTGGATCATAAATTGTATTTGGACAGAGCACAGAGAATTCCAAATGTTGGAGCAAACACAGAATCTCTCCACATCATATTCTTCTAAATATTTATCCCTTCCCAAAAATCACAGAACAGGTTAAAAATGCATTTGTTGAAATAAGCAACTGCAGATGCTGGCAACTTCCATATTACTAAAACTCTGTTCTTGACCGGTTTTGGCTTTCTGTGCTGTGGTTTCCGAGAGAACGCCGCCACCTACGGCCGTCATTTTTGGCCACCTCGCTCAGAGTCCCCCTCCGCCACATGTGTGCCGAGGATTTTTCCCGTCAACGAAAATTGACAGAGATAATAATGTTTTTACAACATTCCCCATTCTCTCTGCTGCCCCCGCTGGAGGGAGGGGGAGCGACTATAAAACCAGGAAGTGGTGTGCCTCAATCAGTCTCTGCAAGTGGTGTGCCTCAATCAGAGCTTTGAATGACACTGACAAATGTCTACAGCACTGTGAGTACCCTTAATTTGGTTTGAAAATGAAAATATGGTTAGAGGTTAAAAAAAGCACTGCCTGCAAATGGTTGTTTGGGTTTGGGTTGAAGTAAAAAGGCACTCTCTCTCCCCCCCCCCCTCTCCTCTCCCCCCCTCCCTCTCCTCTCCCCCCCTCCCTCTCCTCTTCTCCTCCTCCCCTCTCCTCTTCCCCCCTCTCCTCTCCCCCCCCCTCTCCTCATCTCACCCCTTCTCAGCACACCCTCTCTCTCCCCCTCTCTCTCTCTCCCCTCCATCCCCTCCCCCACCCTTCAATCCCTCTTGCCCCTCTCTCTGTGTCTGTCTCTCTCTCTGCCCCTTCTCTCTCTGCCCTCACTCTCTACCCCCGCCCCCCCCCCTCTCTCTAGATGTGACTGCAAGTTGGGGGCTATGCGTCAGTGGATAGGGTGGTTATTGGGTAAAAGGAGCAAATTAATAATATTAATATAATATCAAGGGGTGTAATTAGCGTGAGTGCGGGGGGGGGCGGAGGATAGTTAGTGTGTGACGCTGCATGCCGCCTCTCCCCCCCCCCCCCCACAACCGCACGCTGGGGGAACAGACCCAACGGGTCTGCACTTGGTCTAGTATTATACAAATTTTGACAGTGCTTGATTAATTTAGCAGCTCAGGCAGCATCTCTGGAGACTGTGGATAGATGACATTTCGGGTTAGGACTGAAGAAAGATCCTGACCTGAAACCTCACCTATCCATGTTCTCCAGAGATGCTGCCTGACCTGCTGAGTAACTCCAGCACTTTGTGTCTTCTTAAAATTGGATTTATACAACTCAATATGTCTGAAAGTAGAAATAGGGAAAGAATAATCAGCTAATTAAATCGAATAGATGAGACAAAATAAAATTGCTTAACAGTTTTTAAAAAATTACACTGCTGCTACAATGCATACAATCTGTGGTTACTTAGTAGATTGAATATGCTCTCTCCCAGACTTCTTGGACAGTCTTTAAACATTGGGAACTTGCTTCTTGTCTGCTTTTGTGCATTCTGAGGTGGCAAGCAAGGGTAATGTAGGAAATGCAGATGAAGAAAAAGGTACTTGGCAGGGCAAGTGTGTCAGCAATTTGCAAAGCGCAATTTTTGCCAAGCTGTGTATGCTAGGGTTCTCAATGCCATTCTGAATTATCCTTCCTCAGTGTGAAATCATAACATTACCCTGATGTGTAGTCCTAATGGTAATTTACTTATTTAACATTGGAAACAACACTGGCTGACAAAATAATAGATTGTTAGATTAGTGTAAATAAATATTTTTAGTGGGAGAAAGGAAGGAAAAATATAAAACAAAAAAAAATTGAAGATTATGCACTGGTGAGGTAATTATGTAATTAGCATCATATATATATTTTATGTTAAGTCTCTCCCATCTATTTAAAAGTCAAGAAATGTGCCACCAATCAAAGTGAAAAATACTGTGCAGGTAGCAATATTATCCTCAAAGTGAATGTTAGGATAGAATAGTTGCTGCAAAATGGAAATTACCCATATTTCTCTTGTTTTTAAATAACTTACTAAAAGATGTGCAAACCCATGTCAAAAATTTCCATATAACGTGACTAAGTGGAATGTTGGAGGAACAGCACTGAAGAACTGAAAGTAAACCTACGAGGAATATCTGTGGTCCCTATCAGTTCTTCACAGAAATACGAAAAGAACTGGAATTACTAATTAAGTAAACAAATCTAGAAGGCATCGAGAAGAAATCGAGAACAATTTTGGATTTCCCTACAGATTCAAAGAGTTGCATGGCTGATTTAAGCATTGACCTTGCAACATAGTAAAAATGATGTACAAGTACTTTTCTTAAGGCGCATATTCCCGTGTTGTGAATTGGATTTAACGCAATTGATAAATTAGATAACATTATTTGAATTTGGTGGGCGGCAGTTTATAACACAATTTTGATCAGAAAACTAGACAACTACTGAAAAAAGCTGTGTGGCAAATAAAAGCCTAGGGAAAACAACAGACACAAGGAACTGTAGATGCTGGTTTACACAAAAGAACACAAAGTGCTGGAGTAAGTCAGTGGTTTACGCAGCAATTCTAACGAATATGGATAAGCGACACCTTCTATCCATGTTCTGAAGGGCGCGACTTTTTCGGCAACTGCCGGCACCCATCATAGGTCACCAAAAATTCTCAACATGTTGAAATTTCAGCGGCGACCAGAAAGACGCTACGACTCTTTGGGTGACTAGGAGACTTACTCACAACCATACAGGCGACACCCTGGCGACATGTCTGTATGATCAAGAGTAGTCGCCCAAAGAGTCGTACCTTGTTCTGGTCACCGCTAGATTTTCAACATGTTGAAAATTTTCGGCGACCTGTAACGACCCTATGATGGGTGCCGGCAGTCGCTGAAAAAGTTGTGCAAGTGGGACAGGCACTTTTCCCACCGAATTACTCCAGTACTATGTCTTTTTGTAGAGAAAACAAATTGTTTCGATATAACCACCACACAGTAATCAGCCATTTGTTTCTTAAGAACAGACTGTCCGTTCTACTGGTGGCCATTGAAATTGACAAGCACTCTCTGCTATTGACAAAAAAAATAACAAGTGGTAGCAGAACTCAGCAGGCCAGGCCGCCAGTGTGGAGGTAAATGAACAGGTAACATTTTGGGTGACCAAAAATGTTGCCAATTGATTTCCCCCTGCAGATACTGCCTGGCCCAAGTTCCTTCACACTTTGCTTTTTGCTCAGGATTCCAGCTCCCAGTGATCCTTATGCAATGATACTCAATTAAACAATGATATAGCCTTTAGTATTTTTCACCCGCCGTAACAAAAATAGACTTAAAGCTATTATAAAGTCCTTTACTTTGAAAATCTTGTGAGAGAAACAAAACTTTGTTTTTGCTGAGTCTAAAACTCTCAGTCCAAACACTCTATTCACCATTAACAAAATTTGTCTAATGTGATTTTCGCTAACATGGGATGTCTTTGGACCACATCTATTGCATTATTAACTACCCAAGTTACAATTGTAAATACAAATGTTCATTACATGTACTGTGACAAAATGGTCTAAATACCAAGTTTAACAATAGGGATTTTTAGTTCCTTGATAAGGTCCACAAAAATATTCTTTAAATTGCTCATTAAATATTTAGTGCACATACGGTTCACATATAAAGAGGGGGCAAATAAAGCTTTCAATTGTATACAATTAAGTGTATTATAATGTATCAAAAGACGAGCAACTAAAATTTTAAGCAACTTTCATTAAACTGCTGCAAAATATTAAACAGAAAGCCTTCACTAAATATGCAATAAAAGTGCAATATAAACACCCTGATGGCATTTGGTGTTATTTTTTATTCATTTGAAAAAGATATATATGGCATTAGTGGGTTATTTATACCAGTCACCAACCACAGTTATCTACTTTCACAAATGTAATTTAAAACACGTTTAAATTTCATTAGTTGAGAAGTAAACCATACAAGACATTTAGAGTCAAATGCTGTAGGAGTGGAAACAAATGTGAAGTACTCCTGCCACAGTTTAGGATTTATTGGCTTAGGATCAGATTCTTGTGGTTTTAGGCCACACTCTGGAAGCTGAACAAAGTTAGTGACGCCTCCATGCAAAAACTGCAGATCTGGTGAAGATTAAAAGGAGCCTTTTCTATAAAGTGATGAGATTAAGCTGAGCCCTTTTCCCTTGATAATGTTTACTCATTTATACCCCTTGGAGACCATTGAACCAGAATATGAAGATAAACTACCACCTTCCTTTCTTTATGTGCTCAAAATCAATTACTCATGCACCCTTCACTGTAAGATCTCATGTCTTCCACCATGACATGCCAAATTTTACTATGCTGTTTAAATCATAGAATCAAAATCAAATTCACAGTAAGATATTTAAAATATATCATAGAACAACATTCAGATTATGATGAAAAGTCTGTCTCATTCAAATGCTTCCACTGCAAAAGCAATTCTCTTTCTCTTCATATCTCAGCATTCGCTGTAAGGCACCAACTTTACCGCTGTGCCACCGTGACCGCCCGGACAGACCAAATATAAAAGGATCAGAGAGAGGCTTGAAGGCATTTTACGCACTAAACATTTCTGATTTGCGATAGAAGAGCCTTAAAAGTGAAGTCACAGCCAAAACATCAGCTGTACAAGGAAGAAAGGTCAATACAGCAATAGTTGGAGAAGTAAACAGACATTCTGTGGCCACACACAATTCCATGATGATATTTTGCCTCCTGGGTGCAAAAGGCAAAGATGTATTGAGCAGCCACAGAACTTTCTGTATTTTGAGAGTGAACAGCTATTTGTTTTTGGTCTGTTGTATAATCAACAACATAGGAAGAAATACAAATGAGGTCTTCTGGAAAGAGATCAAGCAAATGCTCAAAGGTGATAGTATCCAGGTTTTACTCCCAGCACCACACAGCGGCGAGTCAGGAGTAATAGAGCGGATAAATGGAGCATTTTACAGCCCCAATGCAGATTAATGTATGGCTGTGGCAATATTGTAGGAGGGCAGCTTTAAGAGTCATGAGAAATTGGCATGAAGGGTTGAAATTGGGCAGGTAGAATGATTTTATGCAATAACATTTGTGACAGTATTCATAATTCAATTATATTTGGTTATACGAAAGGACAAAGAAAAACAAAAAATAGGAGTTACGATCCTTAATTTGGGAAATGCTTGGGATCATTCTTTTCTTTGCATATTTAAAAAAAATTATTAATCAATATTAATGTACAATAGTATTAATAATTAATGTTGGCTATTAATTAATGTAATAAATAATGTATAATTATTATGCATTACACATTTTCCTATGCATATTGTCATCCAAGGCACCTCAGCCACTGGCTACATTCTCAAAGAACTCTGGTACATTTTATATACATACACAATACAATTTATTTGTCACTTGAACCTCATAGAGGCTCAAATGAAATGTTGTTTCTACAGTCATACACACAATAAAAAAAGACCCAAGACACAACACAATTTACACAGACATCCATCACAGCGCATCTCCTCCTCGCTGTGATGGAAGGCAAAAAAAACATCATGTCACTTCTGGAAATCCATAGTGACATTATGTAATCTGGTTAATATTTTCTAAGTGTTCTGTTACCTCATCATTCATAATAGCCTCTAGTATTTGCCCCACAGATATACAATCTGTAATTTATTTATTTTTTAATTGTTTTTAAATGTAGCAGGGTAATGCTCACCAATCTGTTACAACATTCTATTATTCCGTAATGTACAGAATTCTAGAAAATTATTAACACATTAACTGTTCATCATAGAAAATATATTTGCCCAATCTGACTTTTGTGGGACTTCAGGTTATCAGATGTGATTAGCGGAGTTACCAGAACCTGCAGACGATGGAATCGGGAAAGGAACATGGAGCATAGGACCGAATAAGGGAAGATATGACTTGGTGGGAATGAAGGAGGAAAAGGAGGCCAGATGACAAGAGTGTGGTACGGGTGAGGAAGAAACTGGGTGAGTGGGAACAGGGTGTTGTCGTAAAGATAGGCAATGAAAGAGGCAGAGAGCAGTCGGGTCAGTGTGGAGTAAAAATTGAAATGGCAGGCGCTTCAGGTGCCCATGCGGACAGAGCACTGATGCTCAGCAAAGCAATCACATAGTGTGTATGGTCTCACCGCGTGGGTTCCAGCCTCTTGTTATTCCTTCCCATCTCTGCTCCACCCCATTCCATTCCTCCTCACCTGGATCCACCTATTGTGTCAGCTATTGCCCCACCCTACCATACTGGTTACATCCTCTCCACTTTCAGTCCAGAGGAAGGGTCTTGACCTAAAAAATAAAAAATCAGCTACCCATTACCTTCCACTGATGCTGTCTTAAGTTCCTCCAGTAAATTGTTTTGTGTGGGAAGTAATTACAGACATACCAGTCTTCCTTGATTGTCCACCTCAACCTCCTGGTATATCAGTTCAGTTCTCCACTCACAGATCCCAATTCATCTGCCACTGTTAAGTACAAGCCACGTTTCCACCATTACCTCTCAGCTGCAGACACCGGTGTCTTGGCCCAAACATGGACAAAACAGCTAAATCCCTGATGATGAGGAAATATATAATAAAATTGCTCAAATGATAAGTTCTTAAGGAACTTGTGTTAAGTTGCAAGAGAAGGGTTTGGAGTTGGGACTTTCAGAAATACATGCCTCCACAAAGAAATAAAGAACAAAGAACACACACAGGAGAACAGATGGCTTATCATGACATGGAAAGGTTGATCTGAATAGGCATATCTTTATTTATTGCTTTGAAGCAATAATCATGCTGTGAGAAGTTGTAGTTGGTTTAGGTTGCTGTTTATAATGGAAGTTGTAAATGGGATCTTTCTCCATGACATGGGTACCATCCTTCTTCCTTTGTGACACATCTCAGAGTTTGGCTGTGTCATTTAAGGCGATTTATGGTTGCCTATGTTGGATTGTAGGCACCAAGGGTAGATACTAGTCTGTGAGATGGTTTGTGCTGTTTACATGCGTTTATGTTGGGATAAGAGATAAGGCATTAGGTGATGGTTGTGTGACCTTTGCAAAAGGATTTCTTATGGTTACCAGAAACTGAGAAAGTAATTCTGTTTTGATCTTTCATTTGTTGTGAGGAATGCTTTTAGTGAAGAGGCTTTTACATTATTTTCTTCCAGAGATAGTAGAGGGAGGTTGTAATACAGAATGAAATTAGACCCGAGCTTGGGAAGAAGCAATCAAGTGTGACAATTAATGGCCTTTATGTGTCTGTAGTTGGGAATTGTGTGATTAGAACTTTGTCTTTATCACTTTGTAAGAATGAGGCAAAACTCATCTTTAATCTTTGTAATCCATAAATAACTGTATTTTAACTATGTGGTTGTAAGGAAATTAATTGTGAAGTGTATTGTGTTTAATTACGATTGTAAGTATTAGACTTTGTTTAAATCGGAAGTTTTAGAAATAACTTTCTCTTCCAAAAGTGAAAATATGTTTTGTATGTATGTGTTGTGTGATTGCTGTATTATGTATATATTCTGAGAATTAGTTGTATATCTGTGGTTTTACTTTATTGAAATAAAATGATTTTGAGCAAAGAGGTTGAAGAAACCAGAGGGGAAGAAGGTTGTAAAGGGGCTGGAAAAGGGGAAATCATGTGACTATACGTGTTATCAATCAATGGAAAGGATTGGAAAGGATTTAGTTGATTGGTTAATGCAAATAAGTTAAATGTATGGTAAACCATAATGATTGGTTAATAGTTTGACACTCCTTTTGTACTATCCTTGTCTTTTACCTATATAATGTGTTACATTTATGCCAAAGTCAGTAGTTCTTTCGACCTGCCCCAGTTTCTATCTCTGTGTTGGAAGGTTTAAAGAATTATCCAGCGCTGACAGAATAAAGAATTGATTTTAGCAGCAATGGTTTGACTCAAGTTTTCTGGAATTAGACTGGCAAAAATAACTCATTTTAACAATGACAGCTGAGAGCAACTGGCATAGGCATCAAGACAGCATTTGATGGAACATGATATCACAGAACCTCAGTAAAACAGAAAACGACAGGCATCAAGTGGTGAACACTGCTACGATCGAGTCATATTGCATAGAAGGTGATTGTCGTGAAAGGATATCAACAATTCCAGACCTAGGAGATGGCAACTGTGCAGTGTGTTGGACCTTACCAATATCAGTTATATTATCAATGACATTTGTACCATCATAAAGTGGGGATATTTTTCGATGCCTGCACCATGATTAATTTCTCAGCAAAGAACAGTCCAAAGCTGAACGCAACAGTTATACAACATTCAGGCATGAAAAGACAAGTGGAAACTAATAATTATGCCTATAGAGGCAGCAATGACTGCTAACAGGAATCTAACATTAGTTCTTATCATCAATAGCATTACTGTCACTCCACCATAAATATCCTGGTAAGGGGAGAAGTTGTTATCACTCACGGAAACTGAACTACATTAGGCTCTTGCCCACCGATCCTCCACATAAACCCCTAGATTCCAGTTGCCAACTGCCTCCACCCAAGCTGCCATACACATACTCCATTGCCATTAAGCCCACTGCCTCTTGTCATATCCATTTTCTGCGCGATCTCATAGAGCTTGAAACCTCTCCTTCAACCCCCACTCCCTCTACTAACCCCTAGACGACCTCATCCCTCAGGGTCAAGGAAAGAACATTTACGTTGCGGCCCCGTTTCCACCGATCTTTCTACCACTACGCACAAGAAGCCATTGTATGCAGATGCCGATAGGTGTGTTCAGCTCTGACTGAACAATTTCTAATCGTGATATGGACTAGATAAGAAGACCTAATCTCTCAAACACCCCCCCTTCAGAATTCCAAATGACCCTCATCCTCTTCCTTCAGCACTCTTCCTGTCAACCCCAATTCCATGCCAGGTTACGTCCCCAATGAGTCCAAACTGTCCCAACCTCCCTAACCCCTTCTATTTGCTCCTGTGACTTCATTCATCCCACCCATTTCCCATCTCCCCAGACCCACTGACTCCCCCAAGCCTCTCCCCAGCCCAACCCACTGAACTCCCAGCACTGCCCACTTGCCTCCCTAATCTCAGTAGTGCAAGCTTGCCTCCCCATCTCATCGTTACCCACCTGACTGACTGAGCTCTCAATACCACCCACATACCCTCTTGACCTCCCAGTCCTGCCCACTTGCTCCCTACCCATCCCTAACCACTAACCTCCCAGCCCCTCCCACTTGCCTCCCCACCTCATCGGCCCCACCCAGGCCCCAAATCCCGCCAATTTGCCCCAAGCTCCGACGACTTGCACCCCCACCTCTTCAGCACCATTCCAATAGCCCCACCCACACACACCCCCATCCCCACCCCATTCTCCCCTCCTCAGCACCACTCAATTTGGCCAGCTCCCCACTCCATTTCCCCCCACCTCTACTCCTCCCCCACTCTTCTGCTCCCGCTCCCCCTCCCCATCTCACTGTTCCCCCCCACATTCCTACCCCACCTCAATCTATCCCTCACCCCCACCCCACCAGAAGAAAGCAAATGACATGTTAGTCTTCATAGCGAGAGGATTTGCGAATAGGAGCAAGGAGGTCCTACATTAATTGTACAGGCCCTGGTGAGACCACACCTGGAGCATTGTGTGCAGTTTTGGTCTCCTAATTTGAGGAAGGACAGTCTTGCTATTCATGGAGTGCAGAGTAGGTTCACCAGGTTAATTCCCGGGATGGTGGGACTGACATATGATGAAAGAATGGA
This sequence comes from Amblyraja radiata, assembly GCF_010909765.2. Taxonomy (NCBI): domain Eukaryota; kingdom Metazoa; phylum Chordata; class Chondrichthyes; order Rajiformes; family Rajidae; genus Amblyraja; species Amblyraja radiata. Next base: position 10,453,681 of record NC_045996.1, read on the forward strand.
TCAACTGGGCGATTATTCACTGGAATTTAGAAGGATGAGAGGATATCTTATAGAAACATAAAATTCTTCAGGGATTGGACAGGCGAGATGCAGGAAAAATGTTCCCAATGTTGGGGAAGACCACAATAAGGAGTCACAGTTTAAGAATAAGGGGTAGACCATTTAGGACTGAGATGCGAAAAAACTTTTACCCAGAGTTGTGAATCTGTGGAATTCTCTGCCACGGAAGGCAGTGGAGGCCAATTCACTGGATGTTTTCAAGAGAGAGTTAGATATCGCTCTGAATCAAGGGATATGGGGGAAAAAGTAGGAATGGGGTACTGATTTTGAATGATCAAACATGATCATATTTAATGGCAGTGCTTGCTCGAAGGGCCGAATGGCCTACTCCTGCACCAACTTTCTATGTTTCTTCCCCCCCACATCGCCACGCTTCCCCAACTCGACTGCATTGCCCCATTTGCCCCCCACCCACACTTCCCCATCCTCCCCCCAACTTCTCACCCCTCTCCCACCCCCCCACTCTCCTTCCCCAATCCCACTCCCCACACCCTCCCCTTCTCATCACCACTCCATCCCCTCCGCACCACCACCACTCTCCCCCCCAACCTCACCCCACTCCCCCCCACTCCACACCTCCCCATCCCCACTTCCTTAGCACCACTCCACCACCTCCCCATCCCCACTTCCTTAGCACCACTCCACCACCTCCCCATCCCCACTTCCTTAGCACCACTCCACCACCTCCCCATCCCCACTTCCACAGCACCACTCCACCCCCTCCCCCCGCACCACCACCACCCTACTGTCCCCCCAACTCCTCACCCCACCTCCCTCCCACTCTCCTCCATCTCCCCACTCAGCACCACCCCACCCTCCCCCCAACTCCTCACCCCACTCTCCTTCACCACTCCACCACCTCCCCATCCTCACCCCCACCACCTTCCCCCCTACCGCACCACCACATCCCCGCGCACCACCACCCTACACCCCCCCCCCCCAAATCCTCACCCTACTCCCACCTCCTCCCCATCCTCACTCCCCTCCTCAGCACCACCACCCCACTCTCCACCCCTCCCCCAACTCTTCACCCATTCTCCTTCACCGCACTCTCCCCCCCAACTCCTCACCCCACTCCCACCCAATCTCCTTCACCACACTCCACCCACACTCTCCCCAAAGATACTAGAGGGGCTCTAGTATCTTTGCTCTCCCCATCCCCACTCCTCCCCCCCCCCCACCACCTCCCCACCACACTCTCCTATTTACCCCCACCCTCAGTCCCACTTTCTCCACCCACCACCACCACCATCTCCCGTGCCCTCTCACCCGCTCGGCGACGTCCCTGGCGACCGGCCGCGACCTCCTGAGGCCGAGGGCGGAGGGAGAGCGCAGTAGGTTCCTGAGGCGGCTGGTAATGCTGTTGCTGTCCGCGGCAGCGGCCGCCATCCCGGCGCTTCTCCTCGACTCACCTCAACTCCCCTCAACTCTCCTCTCCTCAACTCGACTCTCCTCTCCTCCCCTCAACTCCCCTCCCCTTAACTCTCCTCTCCTCAACTCCCCTCAACTCCCCTCGACTCTCCTCTCCTCAACTCCCCTTAACTCTCCTCCCCTCAACTCTCCTCCCCTCGACTCCCCTCGACACTCCTCACCTCTCCTCAACTCCCCTCAACTCTCCTCTCTTCCCCTCGACTCTCCTCAACTCTCCTCTCCTCAACTCTCCTCCCCTCAACTCTCCTCTCCTCAACTCCCCTCGACTCTCCTCTCCTCCCCTCTCCTCTCCTCGACTCTCCTCAACTCCCCTCGACTCTCCTCAACTCCCCTCAACTCTCCTCTCCTCCCCTCGACTCCCCTCGACTCTCCTCGACCGGGAGGGGGAACAAAAACTTCCCAACTGCCGCAAGAACAACCTCAGAAACTCTACCCTGCGCAAAGACACGAATATATTTGGCCGTGCGCTCCCAGCGGCAGTGCAGGAAAACTTATATATAAAACTTTTATCCCCGCTGTTTATTGGCGGCGGCGGCGGCGCGCGCTCGTTCACGAGCCGAGATTTAAACTCCAGTCTCCAACGGCCGGCGCGGCGCGCGAACCCCCGTTTAAACTCAAGCGGCGGCCGCTGATTGGACGAGCGCGGGTGATGGACGCGCGGCCTGTCCAATCCCCGCGTGGCCCCTCAGCTCATGTCCCCGCCCTGTGATTGGACCGAGCCCACCCTAGCAACTACATCAACCAATAGGCTTCGCGGAATCACCGCCCAAAACTCGTCGGTATTCCACATCTGCGTAACCCAACGCGCTGGGCTGTAGTACGTAACGGAGCGTCACGGCCGCCATCTTGGAATGCTAAACGCCACTTCCGTTATGCCTCTTGCAGTGTAATCACTGTTGTTGGCTGACAGTGTGTGATAAAGCTCACATATCACATCACAGATTTTGGTTAATTTTAAAGATATATTTATATATATATATATAAGTTAAACTTAATTTTGTGCAGTGTGTGTTAAATCAAAACAAGGGAAACTGCATAATACAATACAAGGGAAACTGCACAAAGGAGGGGGTTGTGGAGGAAGGATGGGAGGGAAATGAGCAGAAACAGATAGATTACACAGGGGGAAAACATTTATATATATATATATATATATATGAAAGGTACACAAAATTGCTGGGGAAACTCAGCGGGTGCAGCAGCATCTATGGAGCGAAGGAAATAGGCGACGTTTCGGGCCGAAACCCTTCTTCAGACTCAGATTCATATATATATATGAATGTGTGTTTGTGTGTGAGAGGCAAGTTAGAGATAAATAGATCTCAAAGTTCCTTGGTTCTTGGTTTCTTGGTCCTCCAAAATATTCCAAATGGAATTTAAACGAGGTGGTGAAGGGAGGGCTTAAGCCAGAAAGGGTTATTGGGAAGAAAGAGCTACTTTAAATTTAGTTGCATCTGGTTGGGTAACTATAGTTGGGTGGAGATTATTCCATGCTTTATGGATCAGAAGCAACTGATTCAAAGCAACACTATTTCTCTCTTTATCTTATTTGTCAGATGATGTACATAAACTATAAAGGCAATTATATTTATAAATATATACATATAAATATATGCAACTATATAAATATATTAATTCATATATATATATATTTTTTTACAAAACTGCACACAAAAATAGGACATGGGGTTAAATTTCAAATTCTTTAAATAAAGCTGACAAGCACTTTATTGGGTTCATGACTAACATAGTATCAACAACAAATATAAGAAAAGATAAAACATTGATGGCAAGTTTCTGAAAATGGCATCAGAATACACAAATACATTTTGTGCAACGGTTGTCGCGTGACCTGGTTGCCACAGTAAGTGCACATATTTCTTATTCCTTTCTATGTTTATGAATACCACATGGAACAATAAAATTGCAAACACCATTTCCACTTCATTCACCTGATCATGCAGTAGAATACTGCATCCATCTGAGTGGATGACCGCATCAGGCAGGTGATGAAGGGCCCCAGGTTCTGGGAGGTGCCCGAGAAAGAACGCAAGATCAAGATTGACAAAAGGTTTCAAGGCATGTTTCATGAGTATAAATTTAAACTGAATTACACTGTGGATAAGAGGGGCGGACCAATCAACCACAGCACAACAGAAGACCTGAAGCGCTTTTATGACTTGGACTCCAATGATCCCGACTTGGATGATGATGAACCTGGGAAGGTTCATCATCTGCATCACCTACTGCATTTCGTTGTACTGTACACTGACAATGACAATTAAAGTTGAATCTGATCTGATCTGAAGAGCAAACGAAGAGAGTTGGGGGAGAAACCGAAGCAAGGAAGAAAACGTGGTTCTGGCGAAGCTCTGAAAGGCAGCATGCTGAGAGATAAAAAGAAAAAGCAGAGTTTAAACATGCGGACAAAATCAAAAATGATGAAAGGCCTGGAAACTGAGAGCCTCAGTGACAATATCAGTACTGATGTTAACAAGAAAAAGCTTAAAATAACAGCGTGTGAAAAGATAAGCGCTCTGAAAGCAGTGAAAAAGGGGAGCAAGCCAATGAGATGAAAATTAAATCCCACTTCTGACCCCATGTAAAGTCTGGTGTAAGAGCCTGTTGTGACGAGCACAGTGAATACACGTCCAACACCCACGATATCGTGTAAGAAGAGTTTATTTTGAACAACTAACTGAAACTTCTAGAAGATCACCTGACCTCAGTCACGAGGCACAGGCACATTTGCCAGCTTCTGCTCTTGGCCTCAAGGGACGCTGGCATTTACATTGCATTTACATTACAGTACTGGTTGAGTAAGAATATTTAACAATGTCAGTCTATTAAAGAACTGGATAGCCAGTGAGTGTAATGTTAAGGCAGCGAATGGCAAGATTGTGGAGTGGTTGGAGCAGGTGAGAAACTGAAGAAAGATGCATGATTAGGTCTTGGAGGAGGTTTGAGCGGTAGGAGGCTTCTCAGCTTCTTGGGTCTGTTTTGCCATTTAATAAAATGATGGGTGATGTGAACATTATCTCAACCATATTCCTGCCTGCCTGTGATAAACAAGGAAGTGAAAGGTTATTAAATATCTATCTACCTCTGCTATAGAATTATTCTATGATTCTGCTTTCCCTACTATGGAGAAGAGTTCCAAAGACTCCCAATCCTCAGAGGCAAAAAAAAGTCTCCTTTAATCTGCCTCTAACAGACAGCTCATACAGTATTTTTTTTAAAATAATGCATTCTAATCTAGATTCTTACCCAGGAGGGAAGAAGCTCTGCAACTTTTTAAATGATCAATAGTTTGGTCTGGTGGGTGAGCTAAGAGAAGAGAAGAAGATGTCAACAGATTTGATCTTTAATCTCAGTTTCTGTGCCAAAGAAGTTTGCACATTCCTGGGAGGTGAATTGTCAAATAAATCTGTGGAGAGAATATTATGACTTCGCCCAGTGGTTACATACATGTTAAACTCTACCCTTCACAGTAATGTCTTGCCTGCCCTGCCCAGGAAGAGAGATTTTCTTGCAAGTCCAGACACACCAGTAAGTCTATTCAAACCACACATGAGGAATTGACACAGATTCATGTCCAAAAAATGTTCTTGCGTCAGAATATGTTTCAATTAGATTCCAACTCAATTTCCAAACATAATTCATCCAGATCAGTGGCAAAACTGGTGAAACTCTGCATTCTCTCCCACATTAGGAGATGAGTCTTGCATTCTAATTCTGAATCATCAAAAACACAGGAAGGTTATTGCAGGCTGGATGTGTGGTGATTGGATTGCAGGGCTGATTGGATTTGGATAGGCAAAATGTAAACACAGCCTACTGAACCTACAGATATGGTTTGAGTTTGCAAACAGCACTGGACCACAAAGTGGGAATGATTCAGTTTCTGGACTGCAGCAGTATGTGATATTTAGTTTTAAACTTGTGTTCTGTGCTGGTTATTTATTTTGGTAAGGCAGTACCATTGCCAACTCTGAATGTATTCCAGGAAGTGTTATCACCTGACTTCCTGCCTCTAACCTCCCCGGCCTCTACTACATTGGGAAAACAGTTTTGTGCAGTCTGAGTGTCGCCAGCATTGACTGCGCTTGGGAAGGTGATAGTGAGCTGCCACTGTGAATCACTGCTGCCCCTCTGGTGAATCAATGCTTTTGTGGTAGAGAGTTCCAGGATATAGACCCAGCAAGGGTGATGGAATAGTGATATATTTCCAAATCAAGATGACATGCGACTTGGAAGGGAAACACTGTATGTGGCCTTTCCATGCACCTGGTGTTCTTGTCATTCTTGGTGGTGGGGGGTTTGGAAGAGGTTGTTGGATTCAATGGTTCTTTATCATCATTTGTACCGAGAAATTATTATTTTTTGCATACAGTTCAGTAAATTACCATATATTGTTATATATTGGGTACATTATATATTGTTTAAGTGCATAGGCATAGCCCACTGAAACCATATACAAGAGTCGCCAGGTTTTGGCACCATTGTCCTATAAGTCCAACCTACAACCGGTTATAAAGACCCATTGCAGCTGTCACCTCCATCCAGATCGTCCAGTGAACCACCGTCCCTCTCCTAACTTTGATAAGGAAACCCAGTGTTCTTTGTAATTGGTGCACTCAGTAGGCTTTGATGCCCATCAACTTCAGCTTTAGATTCCTGTGTAAACCTGCCTCGCTGTCAAGGGCAGTCACTTACAACTCATCTCTACAATTCAGATTTTTGCTCCATGTTTGTACCAAGGGTTTAGCAAGATTGGGTCCCAGTGACAGCCAAACTGGATATCAATAAGCAAGTTAATGACATGTTCCATAACTTTGCTGTAGATTGAGAGTAGACTGATTGGGCAGCAATAAGCAGAATTGGTTTTGTACTGTCGTTTTGCGAACAGCAATGTACTGGGCAATTTTCCTTCTAGTCCATTAGATGGTGTGATGAAACGATGACTCAAGGTGCAGTTCTGGAGTGCAGGTCTTCAGTGCTATCACTGGGATGTTGTCTGCTCCCATTACCTCATTTATACCAAGCTTTTAAAATCATGTAGAATGAATTGAATTGACTGAGGAATGGCTTTGAGGTTCTCAGGAAAAACCCCACAATAGTCCTTTGGCATGGTACTTCACAATATCCCATCTCCCCATGGGCCACAAAGCTCTTTATTGACAACTCGATTCTTGAAATGGCACTCAGAACAACCCATTTATTTGTCTAAGGTACTTGTGTTTATGGAGAATGGTTAATAATAATTTCCATGTTATTTACTGTTCCCATTGTTCTCGCAAGTTGCATGCAGCAGAGCTTCGGAGATTAACTTTCACTTCCTGGATTAGCTGACTAATGCTGTCAATTGACAATAGACAATAGGTGCAGGAGTAGGCCATTCGGCCCTTCGAGCCAGCACCGCCATTCAATGTGATCATGGCTGATCATCCCCAATCAGTACCCCGTTCCTGCCTTCTCCCCATATCCCCTGACTCTGCTATTTTTAAGAGCCCTATCTAGCTCTCTCTTGAAAGCATCCAGAGAACCTGCCTCCACCGCCCTCTGTGGCAGAGAATTCCACAGACTCACCACTCTCTGTGAGAAAAAGTGTTTCCTCGTCTCCGTTCTAAATGGCTTACCCCTTATTCTTAAACTGTGGCCCCAGGTTCTGGACTCCCCCAACATCTGGAACATGTTTCCTGCCTCTAGCGTGTCAAAACCCTTAACAATCTTATATGTTTCAATGAGATACCCTCTCATCCTTCTAAACTCCAGAGTGTACAAACCCAGTTGCTCCATTCTCTCAGCATATGACAATCCCGCCATCCCGGGAATTAACCTTGTAAACCTACGCTGCACTCCCTCAATAGCAAGAATATCCTTCCTCAAATTAGGGGACCAAAACTGCACACAATACTCCAGGTGTGGTCTCACTAGAGCTCTGTACAACTGCAGAAGGACCTCTTTGCTCCTATATTCGATTCCTCTTGTTATAATGTCCAACATGCCATTCGCTTTCTTCACTGCCTGCTGTAGATTGTGTGAGTTTGTGGAATCCATCCACGTTGTGACTGAAGCTACTGGGAAACGTTTAGAGTTTAAACAGGCCAAAAGGTACAGCAAGGTCTAACACTGAGCAGTGAACAACTAACACAAAACTTGGTCTTCAAAAGCCAAGTGTGCACTATAAAAAGCAGGTTGCAGCACATCTTGGCTTGGGAACAGTCCTGCCAAAGAAGTAAAGAAATGACAGTTGTGGATGTAGCCCAGTCCACCGCACAGACCATACCCCAACACTGTCTCCGTCTACATTTCACACTACGTCAGGACTGCAACCAGCATAATAAAGACCTTTCCCACCCCCAGCCATTCCTTCTTCCTCTTGCTCCTGTTACGGAGAATGAATGGACACACCGCCAGTCTCAGGAGCTGCCTTCTTCCCCTCTGTTATCAGGCTTCTGAATTGTCCTTAAATAAGCTAGAGTGCAGACCCAATTCTCCAAACTACCTCATCGTGGACATTGAACTTTGTTTCTGGAGCTGGTATACTACAATGCTGATAACTATATTCTTTGCTCTACCTTTTGTACAAGTTTGGCATGATTAAGGTTAAGGGCTTTGTAAACGAATAAGAGGAGCTGATATTTATTCAACTCATCCTTTGACTAGTGTGGCAGGACCAGCAGCCTGCTTGCAAAGAGCTAGAGAAGATAGATGCTGTTGTTGGGTCAATATCGGCATGCATCTCTTTTTTTCTGTTCTCTGCATTTCTGTTGGAGCTGTTCTGCTGGCAATATCATATTCAATATCACACAGAAACTGGAACAGGAGTCGGTGGGACAACCTCTCAAACCCGATCTGCCATTCAAAAGTTCATGGTTAATCTGATATAAAAACAGAACATGCTTAAACTCAGCAGCCGGGCAGCATCTGTGGAAAGAGAAGTACTAAATGTTTCAGGTTTGAGACCCTTCATCAGAATTAAGAAAGAGAAAGCAAGTTAGTCCAGCAGAGAAGTGGGTGAGAGCAGTGGGTGGAACAAATTCCAAGTGTCTGCAGATGTTTCTGGTTTGATTTTCTTTGCTAAACTGATGCTGGGCCTCAGTTCCCTTCTCACTGTTCTCCAATCCCCCTGATTTCCCACCTAAGGTCTATGCCTTGAATAGAGAGTTCCAATGATTCATAATCCTTTGAAAATATATCTTACTGTTTTCCAAATTGAGTCAAGGCTATTTCCCTTAGTTCTAGATTACCCGAATGAGGGGAAGTAGCATCTTGGACAGTCATGCAGCATAGAAACAGGCCCTTTGGCCCAACTTGTCCATGCCTACTAAGACGCCCCACCTGCCCTCATTTCGCCCATCTCCCTCTAAACCTTTCCTATGCATGTTCCCGTCCGAATATCTTCCCTAACCATCCCGCTCATAAGTTACACATTTCAATAAGATCACCTTTCATGCTACTAATCTGCTTAATCTTTCCTTAGAATCAATTTTGACCCTACTGTCCGACAATTATCTGGAGGCTCTGGTTACATTCACTGTAATTCTCAGCAGGGAGATTCCACTGGAATTGTCACTTCTATTCTTACAGTGCCATAACATTGTAAGTTTTGTGGACCAAGTCCTCCATCAGGTTTGAACTGAATACTATGTCTAGTCGCAAGATTACAGTGAGATGGGTGGTGCAGGAGCTAGAGCCACTGCTTCACAGCACCAAAGACCCGGGTTCAATCCTGACCTCGGGTGCTGTCTGTGTGGAGTTTGCACATTCTCCCTGTGACTCGACTACATGGGTTTCTTCCCACATCCCAAAGACGTGCTGACTTGTAGGTTGATTAGCCTCTGTACATTGTGAATGAGAAAGTGGGAAAACATAGAACTAGTGTATCAGATCAATGGACAGCATGGATCAGTGGGCCAAAAGGCCTGTTTCAACACTGTAACTCTAAAATCTATCCTATGTTTAATAATTTTAGTTGGATGCCATCTCTGATTTTATTATTAGCAAGGATCTGCTGCTTTATTTGGTTCTTTGATGCTTGGTTTGTTCAGCTTTGCAGCAGTTTCCAGTGCATTTGAACATACTAGAGCTCTTGGGAAGTTTTCCACCCAACGCTCCATTCGTTCTTCTGGGTAGAGATGTCTTCTCGATTATCCTCAGATAAGTGACATTGCCACTTCTTAAAACTCCACTCAATGACAATAGACAATAAATGCAGGAGTAGGCCATTTGGCCCTTCGAGCCAGCACCTCCATTCAATGTGATCATGGCTGATCATCCCCAATTAGTTCCTTTCTCCCATCCTGTGATTCCGTTAGCCCTAAAAGCCACATCCAACTCTCTTGAAAACATCCAGTGAATTCTCCCATATCCCCTGACTCCGCTATCTTTAAGAGCTCTATCTAGCTCTCTCTTGAAAATATCTAGAGAACCGGCCTCCACCACCCTCTGAGGCAGAGAATTCCACAGACTCACCACTCTGTGTGAAAAAGTGTTTGCTCGTCTCCGTTCTAAATGACTTACTCCTTATTCTTAAACTGTGGCCCCTGGTTCTAGACTCCCCCAACATCGGGAACATGGTACAAACAAGATTCAAAGTGGAGCTTTTTCCCCCTCATTTCTCCCTATACAGACTGTGGCCATTGATTGTAGAGCAGAGTCTAATACCTATGCCTAACAAGTCCTTGCACCAAGTTGATTGCTGGCCATTTCTGCGGGGAAGTCAGTCAGCCACGTTGGTGGATGTGGACTTACACACTGGCTGGACAGGATAAGGATGACAAATTTCATCCTCTGAGGGACTTTAATAAAGCAGATGGATTTTTATGCAAATCTTCCAAGATTTTATCCTGGCCTACCATCTGCTTTAATCTTATGCTCTTTTGCTATGAGCTTCCAAGACAAAAGGAACTGCAGATGCTAGAATCTTGTAGAGCACAAATGCTGGAGTAACTCAACAGGTCAGGCAGCATGTCTGGAGGACATGGATAGACAATGTTTTGAGTCGGGATCCCTCTTCTGACTGGCATTGCTGGGTGTAGTTTCGGATTGGGATCCTTCTTCAGACCTTGAAGTGTCACCTACCTATCCATGTCCTTCAGAGATTCCACTGACCAGTGCTGTTCTTGATTTGAACTTCTCCATGTCAGGAGTTTCACAATCCTTGTTGAGTGGACCCACAGCCTCAACTACCAAAAGGGACATTTGAAAGCCGTCACTTACAGGTGGAATTTATCTCCAGCACGTCTGGAGGACATGGATAGACAATGTTTGTCTATAGGCACAGTAGTACAGTTGCTGCCTCACAGCGCCAGAGACCCAGTTTTGATCTTGACTACGGGTGCTGTCTGTACAGAGTTTGTACGTTCTTCCTGTGACTGCGTAGGTTTTCCCCAGGTTCTCCGGTTTCCTCTCACAGGTCAATTGGCTTGGTAAAATTGTAAATTGTCCCTCTTGTGTGTAGAATAGTGTGAATGTGCAGGGATCGCTGGTGGGCCGACGGGCCTGTTTCCGCGCTGCATCTCTAAACTCCAAAAGCCCAACTCTTCATTTTAATCACATATAGTAACAGTGGGGATGTAGTATGAGCATGGTGAAAATGCATTACAGATTTGAGGTGAACAGGAATGATAAAAAAATTAACAGGAGTTAAGGTGGAGAGCGAGAGGTCAATACTTGTGCAGATCACTAATCAGACGCTAAGTTTCTTGTCGCTTGGATGTGAATACGATCAACATCTAGCCAAATAAAACATTTTGCAGCAAACATGCTTTTTAATGAGTTTGCTGTATTTACAGATTATTCATACTAAAAATAATTCTCACCATTAGGTGATGCACCTTTCATTGAAAAATATTAAAAATACAAATAACACTGGTATTACTTTACAAACTGGCTTAGATAAATTCAGTAGCAAATCAGTATTTGCCATTTAAAAAAGATATCCTTTAGTCACAAGGAACTACAACGACGTGAAAGGAAAACTTCCATTATGCAGACAAGCACTTGAACACACCATGAATTAAAAAAATTGATGTCATGTTTTCTACATTTTCTACATTGTGAAATCACATTAAGGAGCTTTTCCTCATTAAATGTTTCAATCATGCTCTGGAATCTTCACAGTCACAATTATTTTTTTTAAATGCATTTATATAGCACCTAATTACACCTCCTGAAGGTCTCAAGGAGCTTCACACTTACAATTCTCTTGTAATGCAGTGATTGTTATGTAGGCAAATAAAAGCAGCCAATCTGGGTAACCAAGAGCTCATCAACATTGAGTGTAATATCCAGTTATGGGAGGAATGTTGGCCAGGACAGCACAAGATCTCTCGCCTTCATTGACATACTGGCTTCTAATGCCTACCTCACATCTTGCTTGGTGCCCTACCCAAAGAATATCAACTCCGTAAACAATAGTTGGGTTAGACTAAATTATGGACTCATGTCTTCAAGTAGTGATTAAGTCCACAATTTGCTCACTCGGACTAGAGGGTAATCAATTGACAAAGCAACTTACTTTCCTTCAATTCTCAATGTCATTGCCATGATTAAACAATTCATCAAAATTCTAGTTTGGGGGCTAAGTAATTGATAGGAGGGTACATTTTCTACAGACCAGGCTAGAGGTTGAACCCGAACTACAGTCATCAGATGATAGAACACAGGACCTGGCCATTCACACACAATATCTGTGACAGCCATGACGCCAATGATCACATGGGAATACAAAACAAAAGTATTTTCAAATACAAATTTACCTGTGAGTAATCACATATAATTGGCAGATAATCCACTCCCTTAGCTTGTATATTGGCCAAGCAGTCTACAGATAAACTTAAAATTAGCACTAAAATTGATTTTTAAATAACTGATTAAAGACAGGCTATATCTGCCACAGTGCATAGATTATATTTTGCTTTGCATTTCAAGCCTGGTGCCCGCGTGTCTCAAGCTGCAAGGTTCCAATCTTTTCATTTTCCATAAGCTGCAGCAAGGCTTTATTCTAAACTAAATGGGAAGGAAAATGCAAGATGCCCAGAAGGGAAGCAACAACAAAAAGTTTGGAATGCTGCAGGTGAAAGAGGAATTAAAAATAAACTTTCCCACGTCAAGAATGATTATGTGAGCTGTTGAGAGGTGTGTGCAGGTGCTGTGAACTGAAGTTGCCTGACGAGATAGACACATTAACTCAGTGGGCCAGGCAGCATCTCTGGAGAGAAGGAATAGGTGACGTTTCCAGCTGAGACCCTCCTTCAGATTGAGAGTCGGGGAGAGGGAAACGAGAGATGTGAAAAGGAACATAGAACAAATTAGTAAAACGTTGCCTCATGAGAGTTTGGTTTCCCATTTGGTAATGCAGATTTCATTCTTACTCCTGTACAAGTGAACATACACACACACGCGCACACACACACACACTGTAAACTACGTTGACCCCAAGTTTTAACAGATGCAGCAAAAATCCAAGTTGGTCTAATCACTGGCTGTTGTCCCTATGGCTGCCCCTCATCTGACTTTCCAAAGACAGATATATTGAGATCAAGGAAAGATTTAGTGCAAGGGGTTGGAAATGATTTTTTGTAATGGGCACCAAAACAAAATTAAGTTAAAAACAGGAAAAAAGATTTTCAATGGGAGAGAGAAACAGAACAATAGTGATCAGCAAACATTAGTTTCACCTTCAGTCCCACCCTCCTTCTCTCAGCCTTCAAAAGGACAAAACAAACTGATTTTACAGAATATAGAAACCAAAGAACTGCAGATGCTGGTTTATGAAGGAAAGACACAAAATGCTGGAGTAATTCAGCGTGTCAGGTAGCATCCGTGGGGGAACATGGATAGACGACGTTTCGGGTTGGGACCCTTCTTCAGACTGATTGCAGGAGAGGGGAGAAGGGTTTTCAGGACAGGTGTCGTGGATTTCACTTGAAAACTGGTTAACAGTAGTTCCTCACTGAATGCAAATCAACCAGTAACAATGAGTTAATTCAATATTAACTCAATTGTTCCTTTTTGAAATCCAACTATTTAAATTCAGGTTTAACAAATATTTCACCCTCTGGCAATAGGAAAATAATGTCTCACGCTGGGCGTTCTCGTATGAATGGAACTGTGACTGCTGTGTTTTTGAAATTTGGGGGGGAAGGGAGGAAAGCATATCACTGCAGTTCTGGAGCACTAGATATATCCTTCTAACAATCTCCATGATACACTTGCAAGTTTCTCCTCAAAGGCCAACAGGTTACATGCCAAA